>NC_080710.1:28145779-28195779 GCF_019097595.1 Hemibagrus wyckioides | reverse complement strand
ATTTAATACATTATTTAAATATGAACTAATGCTAAGTTAATTAAGGCGTGTACTAATCAGTAAATAATGAAAAGCTAACTGGTTTGCTGAGTCTTATGAATTCATGTGTGAATAACGACTACCTGTCTTGGCAAGTTGCTGTGGTGTAGTAAAAGGAGTAAAACACTTCAGGATATGATGTTAGTCATGTTATATTCATTATTTAATTGATGTTAATCTTCTTGCCACTTAAAAACTGTAAGATGTTAAAAATGTTATGCATTGATTGACATATTTCTTCAATCCATCTATAAATGAAAATCATATTCAATTATAAAAGAAAATCTTTTAAACTAATTAAATTGTAAATATTAAATTTGCTTCAGCTTCAATTTGCTAATTATTATTTGCTTATTCGTTATTATTGTTTGCTTATTACTTGCTTATTACAATTTGCTTATCATTTATTTATTTATTTATTTATTTATTTATTTATTTATTTATTTATATTCAATAAAGTCTTAGTTATAAAATACTAATTTACTGTATTAAAATGTTTCTTCAGAAGTAATACCATGGATTTATTCTGATTGTCTTCATCTATTTTATTTTTTATTTCCATTTTCCTGGGTACGAAACACAACCCCGACATTTCTGTGAATTTAGAGATTTAATCGCTCGCCATGTGTAAACTGTTCCTTCTTCTTGTTTTCACAAGGTCGATGTGTGTCCATGTTGAAGTTTCCTGTGCTTAATGGGCATGGTGAAAAAATCCAGATGTGGTGAAAGTGATGAAGGGAAAAGATTGACATCAACAGAGTTGAGTTTAAAAAAAAATGTTCAAAAATCCAGCACAGCACATTCCAACATTTGATCCATCTGAAGAAGGATGTAAAGTTTCATTGCGGTTGCCAGCCTGTTGGTATTTTTTGGCTAGCGGTTCCATAACAGGAGGCTGTTAAGTTTAATAGTTAAGTTTGAACACGCACAATGCTGAAACCATCGCTGATTGGATTTTATGATTCATTTATACCAAGCCATGACATGACTGAAGGTGATGCACAATAAATGTGGCTGTAACTTTAAGCATTTGATTTGTACCACCTTGAAAGGCGGCTGATAGTAAAACAATAAAGACAACAATAACAATAACAATCATTTCTCGGAAACTATTCAATGGCAGGTTGGTGTGATAAACTATAGAGCTACCCTCTCATAGCTGGACTTTTTCTATTTTTCTAACAGCATGTCCAGAAAACTTTTATTCATCTCATTTTTCTAGTCATTACCTTTGTATTTGTATGAACATCATTACTGAGAAAGCTCTGTGTTCTGAATACATTCTTGCACTGGAGACTCTTTCCATAAATGCTAAATAGACATCTCCTTTCAAACCACAAATTTTGAAATTTGAAACCAATCAGAATGTAGAATGTAGATCAAAAAGAATTGAGGATACAGCAGTGGTGTGGTACATTTAATATATATTCAATCAATCAGAATAGAGAATTCGAAAGCACTGTTGTAAAAAAGGATCTTGAATCAACCAGAATGGAGAATTCAGCAGTGGTGTGGTATAAAGGATGTTGAACCAATCAGAATTGAGGATACAGCAGCGCTGAGGTATCTTGGATATATTCGACCAATCAGAATTCAGTAGCGAATTCAATACTAATCACGATTTAGAATTGAGCAATGATGAGGTATAAAGGATGTTGAACCAATCAGAATTGAGGTATATTTGAAATATTCTACCAACCAGAATGGAGAATTCAGAAGCACTATGGTATATAGGATCTTCAGCCAATCAGAATGCAGAATCCATGATTCTCTGTGTGCATTACACTACAAGTTTCTACAGACACTTATGCTGTTTTTCACACAAATTTGAATTCATATTTATACAAAAAAGGCCACATACAGTACATGTATATATACTGTGTATAACATCTCAAAATGTTTCAGTGGCACTGATCGGGATTTAGTCTTGCTTTGCACTGATGTCTTTCCAGATCATTCTCTCTGTTTTACTCAGAGTGACTCAAGCTGAGACAATTTAAATTAATTCACTTTTCAGCGTATATCTGTGTGTGTGTGTGTGTGTGTGTGTGTGTGCCAGAGACTTTAAAAAACAGGATTAAGAAAAACGCATATGTTCCAAGAATCATTTCATCTTCCCAACTATTTAAACTAGCCGAAGGTGGGGCTCGTCCGAGGCAGGCCACAGCATAGTTCCTCAGTGAATAATAAAACAAATAGCGTTTTCAAGAAACCAAACATGAGTCATTCATGAATCACAGAAACTCAGAAGAACCTCCCAGCTCCTTACCGATGAGCCCCTGGGTCCGTTGCTATGTAAAGTCAGACCGCGGTGAGGGAGTTTCCTTCATCGCATCCAGATCATGAGGATCTCAGAACAATCTGGTCAGATGTTCATGAGGGTGTGGAGAAGGAATTTGAGGAGTGGAGAGCATTGAGGTTTGTGCATGCTTTCCTTTAACCCCCATAGACATGCAGAGATAGGCATACATCATCCTCCTTCAGCCTCCTAAATCTGCAGACACCCTTCACTTTATCCCACCCTATACTCCCCATACACACACATACACACACACACAGAGGATTATTGACTGACATTTCAGTAAAGCAGCCAAATTCCCTGCCTCGTACTGACCTGACCGGTGACAAATCACTTTAGGGAAAGAGCAACATGTTTACTATCTGAAACCAAAGAGCCATCTGCCTTCCCCCAAAAGCCCGCAGGTCACGGATCTGGAGACACTTTCACCTTATCCTCTATCGATCCACCCTGAACCCCTCCTTCACCTTCCCTAAAATGCAATGCAGCTCATTCATTTGCAAGCTGATATAAGTGGGAGTGATTACGAAAGAGGGCTGATTGATTCGTGTACACATCCAGCCTGGCGGGATAGCAGAACATCCACCTGATATTCACCCGAACCCCCAGATGCCATCAAGTGCATGAGCTTGTATCTGTGTGTGTGTGTGTTTCACAGAGAATCTACCATTTTGACATTCTGAGCCAAAAATAAATAAATATAAAAATCCACACGTCTCTCATTTGCATTCCATTGTGTTGGCAGAAAAGCAGCGCTCTCTCTTACTCCGAGACTGATGACAGTCTTTTAAAAGGCTGGAACGCGGCTGCTGCGCCGCTCTGATTTATTCCGTTTGAGATTTCGACCTTAGCGCAGGTGTGCGTGTTGTAAACATCCGAGGCGTCCTTGTCTAAAGAGTTTCGGCTGCAGATTAATTCTAATGAACCCACTTCACTCGGGATTGAGTCTTTATCGTAGGACAAGAAAGTGATGCGTGTCCTTCTCACCCAAACCAATGATAAAAGGGGTGAGAAGCCTGTTTAGGAATCATTCATCTTATCACACGCATCACCCTTCCCATATATCTGAAACCCTGACAGGGCGCTTTGCTCGGCCATCCATTACCATCGCACCATCGAGAACCTAAAGAGCTTCATTTATCACAGGAGCGGGATCGTTTGCAGAGCCTGTTGTATTCTTGAACGTAGAAACATAATGATGACATCATCATTCGGTCAACAATACTCGAATAATAAATATTCAATAGCGATCAGTATCAATAGCTAGTGGTTTTACTCCTCAGGAGCTCTTGGTTGCACAATTCCTCATGACTATAAACTGTTAAAGAAAGAACATTATTTATATTTACATTATTTACTGTCCAGTGTCACCCAAATTAGGATATGGGAACCTTCTGCACCTGGTTCCTCTCAAGGTTTCTTCCTCATATCATCTCAGGGAGTTTTTCCTCAGCCCCATCGCCTCAGGCTTGCTCATTAGGGATAAATGTTAAGGATAAATAGTAACTTATCTTTAGACTTGATACTTTTTTCTATGTTTCTATACTTCTGTAAAGCTGCTTTGAGACAATGCCCATTGTTAAAAGTGTTATACAAATGAATTGAATTGAGTAGAAATTACAGCCTAATTCTACAATGAAAGCATTTAGCAGAACATCAGATCATCCCTAACTCCAGGAGATGAACAATTTCGTTTCTCTTCAGTCTGCATACAGGAAAAAGATCATCGTCCTGTTCGACTGCTCGAAAGGAATATTCCGGCATTTTTCAACTTGATCTCTCCCACACATATCCGTCGTGTACGTGTGATTACCTTCAACAGGAATTTCAATGTCTAATGAGAGGAAAACAGACAGCCTGTGTATAATGGAGGTTTAAGGCCAGATGTTGCAGAAGCAGATGTTGCATACAGCCATGAAAGGCATATTTAAAGAGCACTGTCTTAATTTGTCCATCAAGTTTGTGTTAATATTCTTTTCAGAGACTGACTGCACTGTAAGACGCTTCAGGATGGTTAAGCGAAAGAAATTCACAAGTTTTCAGTAGGACAAATGGAGTTAAAGAGAAGAAATATGTTCAAATAAGTTGTACAGTGTGTGTATTTTCCACTTCCAGTTTATCTGAGGATGAATAAACCCCTGAGTGAAACACCGTACCATGACATCACTTCCTAGTTGCAACAACATAGTAAAATGTCTATCAACTAAGTGTCTTTTTTCAAAAGCACTGTGGTATAAAGGATGTTGAACCAATCAGAACTGAAGGATTCATAAGACCTGGGGTATTTTGCATATATTCAACCAATCAGAATGGAGAATTCAGTAGTGCGGTCATATAAGGGCTCTTGAACCAATCAGAACCTAGAATTCAACACTGCTGATGTATAAAGAATCTTGAACCAATCAGAACGGAAAATTCAACAGTGGTGTGGTATAAAGGATCTTGAACCAATCAGAATTGAGGATTTAGCAGCGCTGTTGGATATTGCATATATGCAGCCAATCAGAATGAAGAATTCAAAAGCAGTGTGGTATAAAGGTTGTTGAACCAATCAAAATTGAGGATTCAGTAGTGCGGTCATATATAGGATTTTGAACCAATCAGAACCCAGAATTCAGCACTGCTGAGGTATAAAGAATCTTGAACCAATCAGAACTGAGGATTCAGCAGCGCTGTTGGATATTGCATATATTCAGCCAATCAGAGTGGAGAATTCAATAGTGCTGTCATATAAAGGACCTTGAACTAATCAGAATTGAGGATTGAGCAGAGCTGGGGTATATTGGATATGTTCAGCCAATCAGTATCTAGAATTCAACAGTGCTGAGGAATAAATGATCTTGAACCAATCAAACTAGAGCATTCATGTTTCCCTGTGTGCCTGCTAACCAGGGATAACTAGAACCAGCTTTTTTAGTTAAATTTCATGCCTAAAACTTTACAGCTCGCCTAAAATCTACAAGAAGAAACTACGTATCTAGGTCACATCATTGCCTGTAATGGTCATGTTTTGCTTGCTAACTTTGTTCAGCTAACAAGTGAGTTAAATGCATCTGATTAGGCAGCATCCTCGATATTGTAATCGTAAAAAGCATCACTCTATGGATATCTATATATTTAATATAAATGCTGGGAGTTTATATGTGGAAGAATGTTTGGTCATTGCATGCTAGAAGCATCATTAGCTGCTTAGCTCTAATAATTTGTAAAATTATTTGAATGTGTTTGTTTATTTGTTTAATCCATAATAATTCCTGAATAATGTTTAAGGGGATGTTTTAGTGGAACTTTTAGCGGATTCGTTAATTTAAACCCAGATTAGAGCCATGTAGCTTCAGGTTGCTAGGCAACTCTTTTTTTCTTTTTTCTTTGTAACTAGCATCGCATTTTTGTTTACAGACACCAAAGTGTATAAGAAAAGCTTGTAGAGACTTTTAGCTAATTTATTACCTTTACTGAACAGGGTTCAGGTCTCACTATAGAGAAATGATTATAAAATGTTATACAGTTGTGCTACGACAAATCATATGGATTTATATTGTGATTTAGTCATGCTCTACAAGCTGTTTATTCACCAAACACGATAAACAAGGATCATATGTTACGTCGATCCACATGCTCACTCGCATACGTTTCTGCTATTACCATCCTCTCGTGCTGATGTAGGCGATTAAGGGGAGGAGCTTTTACCGTCCTCCTGTCCCCTCATGATTTATTCAGCATGATGTAGCGCTGTGTCACACTAATGGCCTTCGTCGTACCTCCGGGAACAGATGACGAGGCCCGACGTGGCCGATGCGGAGAATGCTAATCGATAAGGTTTTGCTAGAATATCAGATTGACCTGCGCGAGCGCTGCACACTGTGAGTGAAAGCAGGAGTGTTAATAATCATCTCAGAAACAGTCACACAGTGTTTTTACACAGCTATGTCCTGTTTATCCGGCCGACTCGTGCGATTATTGATCACAGTTCTTCAGCGTGAATATAACAATTTGCGTAATAGCCAGGCATTTTCGGATCACTTGAGCCTGAGGAGAAATTCGTGACCTTCAGTGACCCGGCTCGGAGAAAAATGGCCGTGGAGCTTGTGATTAAAAAATAAATAAATATATTAAAAAATGAGAGGGAAAAAACAATTCAAAATACAATGGCCTGAACAAGTAGCACCCCTGAGAGCAAGTCTTTTAAAGGTCGGCCTTTCTCTCTCTCTCTCTCTCTCTCTCTCTCTCCCCTTTTTCCTGCTTTCTCTCTCTCTCTCCCAATTTCCTGCTCTCTGTTTTTTGCTCCTACCTGCTCTCCCTCCTGCTCTCTCTCTCTATCCCCCCTTTTTTCTGCTCTCTCTCCCTCTCTCTCTCTCTCTCTTTCTCTCTCTCTCTCTCTCTTGCTCCCTCTTGCTCTCCCTCCTGTGCTCTCTCTCTACCCCCCCTTTTTCTGCTCTCTCTCCTGTTCTCTCTCTCTTTCTCTCTCTCTTTCTCTCTCTCTCTCTCCCCCCTTTTTCCTGCTTTCTCTCTCTCTCCCATTTTCCTGCTCTCTCTTTCTTGCTCCTACCTGCTCTCCCTCCTGCTCTCTCTCTCTCTATCCCCCCTTTTTTCTGCTCTCTCTCTCTCTCTCTCTCTCTCTCCTTTTTTTCTGCTCTCTCTCTCTCTCTTGCTCCCTCTTGCTCTCCCTCCTGCACTCTCTACCCCCCCTTTTTTCTGCTCTCTCTCCTGTTCTCTCTCTCTCTCTCTCTCTCTCTCTCTCTCGCTCCCCCCCCCCTTTTTCCTGCTTTCTCTCTCTCTCATCCATTTTCCTGCTCTCTCTTTCTTGCTCCTACCTGCTCTCCCCCCTGCTCTCTCTCTCTATCCCCCCTTTTTTCTGCTCTCTCTCTCTCTCTCTCTCTCTCTCTCTCTTGCTCCCTCTTGCTCTCCCTCCTGCGCTCTCTCTCTACCCCCCCTTTTTTCTGCTCTCTCTCCTGTTCTCGCTCTCTTTCTCCTGCTCTCTCTCTCCTCTCTCTCTCTCTCTCTCTCTCTCTGTCTCAAATGATGACAAGCCAATTAACCTGCATCATTAGTTTGAGGGCTGTTTTAAACGGAACCACAAGGAGGGAGTTTAAGGAGGTTTTTTTTTGCATTATTGATCTGATGTCAGGGCCAGAAGGCTTTACCATCGCTGGGGAGGGGAGGGAGGGAGGGAGGGGCAGCTCGGACGGGGTGAATTACAGTAATGGACCATCTTAGATGCTCCTCTCATTGTTAACCACTAATGGGCAGTAACATACTGTTTGCATGCTTGCTGATGCATCACAGATTATCTGGAGCGCTGTCTTTCCTGGCTGTTGTTTTTGTTTGTTTGTTTCCTGGCTAGCTTTTGGTAACAGCATCACAGTTAGACCATTAAAGAGATTATCACGCGATCATAGAAGGGCTAAAATAGCGCTGGTAGACTGAGGTTCAGACGTGACCCAGTCAAGTATTTCAGGAAACTGAATAAAAAAACTATTCTGAATTAATAAAACATACTGTAACAGAGCAGAAAAGAGGGGTTTTGGAGTTCAGAGACTTTGTTTTCAATTTTTTCATTGATGTATTTTAAGGTTTATTTGTTGTTTTTTTTCTAAATGTAATCCAGATCGGCTTCTCTACCAGATTCTTTGTTGTAGCCTGTTAGGAAACTCAGACTCGGATGAGGGCGGATGAGAATACACGTCGGTTTATTAGAAAAGACAATCCAAATTCGGCAGACAAAAGACAGGTCAGAGTCAGGCAGCGGGCTACACCACAGCTAACAGAGTAATACGGGTCAGGCAAATCCGAGGTCAGGAAAAAACATCACAGAACGAATGAATATATAATACAAAAGACAGGCTTTTCAACAGAATGGACTAGATTCTAGATTAGAGAAGTTCACAACAGACAAAGGAAACAGGGGTGCTTTTAAACAATAACAAAGATAACTAAAACATTGGAAACAAGTAAAATGACAGCAGCGTTATTTATATGATACGATACAATATGATATGAAAATGATAGGATATATGATATGATATAATACGATGATGATACAGTATGATATGATATGATATGATATGATATGATATATGATATGATATGATATGATATGATATAATACGATGATGATACAGTATGATATGATATGATATGATATGATATGATATGATATGATATGATATGATATATGATATGATATGATATGATATGATACAATATGATATAATACAATGATGATATGATACGATGATGATACGATGATGATATGATATGAAACAATACGATACAATACGATACGATACAATACAATGATGATACAATATGATACAATGATGATATGATATGACATGATATGATATTATACGATACAATACAATGATGATATGATATGATAGGATGATGATATGATATGATATGATATGATATGAAACGATACGATATGATACAATGATGATACAATATAATGACGATGATGATGATACAGTACAATACAATACGATGCGATGCGATGCGATACGATACGATACGATACGATACGATACAATACGAAACGATACGATACGAAACGATACGATACGATACTATACGATACGATACGATACGATACGATACGATACGAAACGATACGATATGATATGATACGAAACGATACGATACGATATGAAATGATACGACACGACACGACACGACACGAAATGACACGACACGAAACGACACGATACGACACGATACGACACAATACGATACGATACGATACGATACGATACGATACGATACGAAACGAAACGATACGATACGATATGATATGAAACGATACGATATGATACGATATGATATTATATTTACATGACTTTTATTTGTCAAATAAAAAACTATTCATAGCTCCATATCTAGTGAAATACTTTTTGATCATCTTTGTCATAATAGTTGAACCAATAAGAATAAAAGTTATGTTTATAAATTAATTTCAATAAAATTTAATAAAAACTGGATAAACTCTAAGGTGGGCAAGAGAAGAAAATCTATGGAAAATTATCAGAATGTATATATGGATCTATTATATGAAAGATGATTTAAGGGTGTTTGTTTATAAATCTTTTTAATTAATTAATTACTTTTTTTTCTCTCTTTCTAATTTTATCTTGGCAAATTCCCCGTCACTAGCCTACTCTCCTGTATCTTTACGGATGCTCATGATTGTGACTCCTCTAGCATCACTGTGATTGATAGGGGAGAGAGAGAGAGAGAGAGAGAGAGACAGAGAGAGAGAAAGAAAAAGAGTGATCGAGAGAGAGACAGACAGTGACAGGGAAAGAGAGTGAGATAGAGAGAGACAGAGAGAGAGTGATCGAGAAAGAGAGAGAGAGAGACACTACAGACACCTCAGCTGATCTGATCTCGTGATTTCCTGATGATGTACCGATCGCTTTCTGTGACTCGAGTCAAACATGCTAACATGAAGCATCAATACGAAACATTTCAATCTGTCCTATTTTTATTTAGAGTCTTAAACGAATCGTTTATTCATCAGTGAAGCATTAAAACGAATAAACCTCCTCTCTGCTCTGTCACATTAGAGCGCTATAAGCGACTGTATTGGAATAATCCTGCGATAAATAGTGACATGAGCTTGAGCTAAAATAACGTGGTGTCTCCACGAAGCATGACTTGCAGATGGGTTCATTTTGGTGAGGAGACGTCTCCTGGCACTTGTCCATCCAGATGGAATGATATGCCAGTGGTCCTTCTTCTCATCGTGCCAAATATTTCACACACACACACACACTCACATTGCATCACAGTCAGAGGTTGCCAAATTTGGAAGCATGATTTTTGGCCGTTTTCCAAAACAAAGTCAAGCGAGGCAGCGTGTGATCATGTCTCTCTGGGTCTCTGTGGAATATGCATTACTGCTCAGACACCAGAGACATAAAATCATTCCGATGCCCAGAATCCTCTCTTACTACGGCAAGAAAAAAAATGAACACAGGTAGTCCAGAGCGACCCGTGTAGCCGTGGCCGAGAGCCAAAGCAAACAATCAGATCGTATAACTCCATGTTCCACTCTCTTTGTTCTAAAAAACCCTTCACGAGCCGTGAAATTTCCCATTAACCCACAGGTCCCTTTGCTAATGTTTCCTGTGTGTTTCCTTTACATGGAAATCTGAGCCTGCTTCACCTCCACAGCTAGAAAGGAAGTCTAGACTAATCAGAAACGTCGCTCTAAAACCTTCTACAGATTAAACAAGCAAAACGTTTCAAATCTTCCAAACCAGAGCTTGCAGGTTTTCAGAGATTTTTTACATTTACATTTCTGGCATTTGGCAGACGCCCTTATCCAGAGAGATGTACAAAAGTCTCCAGGTCAGAGATGTAGGATACCATCAGCCTAAAAACTGTAGTATTTTTTAATATGTATTCAACAATAGGTGGCACGATGGCTTAGTGGTTAGCACGTTCGCCTCCAGCGTCCTGGGTTCGAGTCTCGCTCCTACTCACTGTGTGTGTGGAGTTTGCATGTTCTCCCCGTGCTTGGTGGGTTTCCTCCGGGTGCTCCGGTTTCCTCCCACAGTCTAAAGACATGCTTCTGGGCTGATTGGAGTCACTAAATTGCCTGTAGTGTGTGTGATTTCACGAGTAAATTAGTGTGTGTTTGTGTGTGTGCCCTGCAATGGGTTGGCCCTCCATCCAGGGTGTATCCTGCATGAGATATACACTATATTGCCAAAAGTATTCGCTCACCTGCCTCGACTCGCATATGAACTTAAGTGACATCCCATTCCTAATCCATAGGGTTCAATATGACGTCGGTCCACCCTTTGCAGCTATAACAGCTTCAACTCTTCTGGGAAGGCTGTCCACAAGGTTTAGGAGTGTGTTTATGGGAATTTTTGACCATTCTTCCAGAAGCGCATTTGTGAGGTCACACACTGATGTTGGACGAGAAGGCCTGGCTCTCAGTCTCCGCTCTAATTCATCCCAAAGGTGTTCTATCGGGTTGAGGTCAGGACTCTGTGCAGGCCAGTCAAGTTCATCCACACCAGACTCTGTCATCCATGTCTTTATGGACCTTGCTTTGTGCACTGGTGCACAGTCATGTTGGAAGAGGAAGGGGCCAGCTCCAAACTGTTCCCACAAAGTTGGGAGCATGGAATTGTCCAAAATGTCTTGGTATGCTGAAGCATTCAGAGTTCCTTTCACTGGAACTAAGGGGCCAAGCCCAGCTCCTGAAAAACAACCCCACACCATAATTCCCCCTCCACCAAACTTTACAGTGCAGTCAGACAAGTACCGTTCTCCTGGCAACTGCCAAACCCAGACTCGTCCATCAGATTGCCAGATGGAGAAGCGCGATTCCTCACTCCAGAGAACTTGTCTCCACTGCTCTAGAGTCCAGTGGGGGCGTGCTTTACACCACTGCATCCGACGCTTTGCATTGCACTTGGTGATGTATGGCTTGGATGCAGCTGCTCGGCCATGGAAACCCATTCCATGAAGCTCTCTGCGCACTGTTCTTGAGCTAATCTGAAGGCCACATGAAGTTTGGAGGTCTGTAGCGATTGACTCTGCAGAACGTTGGCGACCTCTTCGCACTATGTGCCTCAGCATCCGCTGACCCCGCTCCGTCAGTTTACGTGGCCTACCACTTCGTGGCTGAGTTGCTGTCGTTCCCAAACACTTCCACGTTCTCATAATACAGCTGACAGTTGACTGTGGAATATTTAGGAGCGAGGAAATTTCACGACTGGATTTGTTGCACAGGTGGCATCCTATCACAGTTCCACACTGGAATTCACTGAGCTCCTGAGAGTGACCCATTCTTTCACAAATGTTTGTAAAAACAGTCTGCATGCCTAGGTCCTTGATTTTATACAGCTGTGGCCATGGAAGTGATTGGAACACCTGATTCTGATTATTTGGATGGGTGAGCGAATACTTTTGGCAATATAGTGTATAAATATATTTTAATATATTTTATATATTTTATCTATTTATTGTCAATATATTTTGTGTTGAACTCTTTGTTGTTGTATGTTTATGTAGCACCAGGTCCTGGAGAAACGTTGTTTCATTTCACTATGTACTGCGTCAGCTATATGTGGTGGAAATGACAATAAAGCTTCTTGAATCTTGAATCTTGAATCTTGAATCTTGATAGGCACAGGCTCCCGATGACCCGAGTATAGATCGGATAAGCGGTACAGAAAATGACCGTTTGTTAGAAGATGGTCAGTGACTCGGCTGTTCGGACATCCAGGGTGCCAGAACAGGGAAGATACCTACCTCTTACCCTGAGAGATAATGGGACCAGTGGGTGAGGGAGGTGTAGTGTGAGGAGTAATAAGAGCTTTGACGTAAGATGGTGCTTGGCTTTGTAGGCAAGCTTCACTGTTCTGAATCTGAATTCAAAACACAGAGATAGATGTGAAGGTGAGGTATGGGGAGAGGAAGATAGGGGTGGTCCGTGCCTTTTTCTCCACATCTTTAAAACATGCACATTTAAAGTGTTTAGTAAGCAGAAAAGTACAGCACAAAATATATATATATATTCCCTTTGCTCTGCTCTCGGCATACTTCTTTTAGCAGACCTTCAAAGAGCATTTTCTATCTAAACCTTTGTTGAAAAATGTGACTGTTTTAAGGGGAATTGCTCGTTTCATGGTTTTACGGCGTCGATTTGGAATATTAATAGGTTTCAGGGTTTTTCTTTTTTTTTCTCTCGTTCTTACTTTCTTTCAAAAACGCAGATTTCTCTTCTTCCCAAAGAAAATAATTGACTGTAATTTCAGTAGACAGGAGGATCGAGATGATTCTGGGTGAAGTGCTGGAGTCATTTATCACTGCCTGGTCACCAGCATGGGGGAGGGAGCGCACACACACATATACACACACACACACACACACACACATCAGGATGTTCTCTCGCTTTAATCAATTCGATATTCTTTCGTTTATTCACATTTTTCCAGGCAGGACCTTTACAGAAAAGAGATTCTCAATGTGATTGAAAAATGACCCACAATCTGGGGCGTCAGTATATGTTTCAACACACACACACACACACACACACATACACTCCCCAGACACACACTCCCCACACACATACTGCTAACACACACTCCTACACACACACACACACTCCCCACACACAGACACATATACTCTGGACACACACACACACTCCCCACACACACACTCCTAACACATATGCATGTACTCCCAACACACACACGAACTTCCAACACACACATACTCTCAGCACACACACAAAAACTCCTAACACACACACACACACACACACACACACACACATAGACACACTCAGCACACACACACACACACACTCAGCACACATACATACACGCAAACTACAGGTAATCCCAATGCACATGCAAACTCACACACACACACATAGTCCCAACACACGCACACACACACACACAAACTCCTAACACACACCTACACATACACACACGTATTTCCAACATATACACTCCCTACACACATACTCCCCACACACACACACACACTCCCATCACACAAACACACACAAAAATGTGCTCTCAACAAACACACCCACATGCACACACACTCCCAGCACACACACTCCCACCACACACACACACACACCCTTCCCCGAGGAGCCGGTCTGAGACGAGTTTTAAACAGGAGCGTGCTCAACCAGCTGGAACCCCATTTTGTTTAATTTTCTCCGACTTCAGTGCTGTATTGCCAGAACAGGCCTCGAGGTTATTTTGACTCCTTTTTCACAGGAGGAGATGCAATTATAGATGCTCTTTTTATATGTTCAGATTACTGTGTGCGTAGGTCAAGGTGTTTTTGTCTGTGTGTGTGTGTGTTTGTGTATGTGTGTGTTTAGCATGCATAGAGCCCGGATCAGGACGGCACTCAGGTCATGAATTCTCCGTCTTTCTCAGCTTGTCTCGCTTGACCTTTTGTCTACTTGAGCTCCCCTCGAGGCGTGTTTTCCTACGCAGCACCTGGCACCTGTAACCTTTCACAACACAGCTATAAAACTTCAGCCTCGCAGCAGCAGCAGCAGCAGCAGAGTGTGACGTCCTCAGAGTCAGATGCTGAAGTTTGCGCTCACAGACTCAGATGACTTACGTTCACCTGGGCGACCTTTTCATATCGTTGAAAATGACAAACATGAGCTTTCAGGATTGTTCTTGTCGAGGTCTTTGAGGTCTGTGAGCTGTCTCTTTCAATAGTGTCTAGACCACTAAACAAAGAAAGTTTACCCTAAACAATATGAAAGAGAAGATCAGCAAGAGCTAAAGTGTCTCTAGTGACATGATCATTATCAATATCATTATCAATAGACATAGCTTAAATGAATCCTTTTTATTTTTTTTTAACAATATGGCTTCCACCTTTGTCATTCAGCAGCTTAATAAAAACAGCACTTGATCCAGCACATTTTATTATATTTAGAGCATAATAGTGTGAAAATGGACAGGAAAGAAAAAAAAAAAATAAAACATTTTGTTTACTCAGTTCATAAAATTGTAAAGTGTGCATAGGATGTAGACTGATTTTATCATCAGTATTTTATTTATTTATTTATTTGTTTGTTTGTTTGTTTGCTAATTTTATTCTATTTAATTTAATTTAATTAATTTATTTGTTTATTTATTTGTTTTATTTTATTTTATTTTATTTTATTTTATTTTATTTTATTTTATTTTATTTTATTTTATTTTACACTCTTGTTTAAAGAAAGGCATACACTTTGAATGATAAGCTGACCAAGCAGCCATCTTGATCCCTGTTTCTCAGTTTATCCAAAAAATAAATCAGACCTCGAGATATGCGGTGTGTCATATTAGGATGCTTTAATTTGATATAATAATATGTAATAAAAAAAAACTTAATTTTGCTGGAGCATGCCATGGTTTTTGTGTTTTTATATGAATTGTCTGCTTAAGACTTCAATTCACTTTAATTTATTTGTATATCGCTTTTAACAGTGGACATTGTCTGAAAGCAGCATTACAGAAGTATAGAAAAATAGAATCAAAATTGTAATATTTAAGTTACTATTTATCCCTTTATAACATTTATACTGCACAAGCAATCTGGAATAATGTCATAAAATGGAAGAATATTAGAAGACAGGCGTAATCTAGACATAGATCTGTTTTTGACTTGTAGTTACTGATGGTTTCTGAAACGTGTGATTTTGGTATCAATTTTTCACTATACATGCAGACTCAACACTTATTATGTTCCACAGCCAGGCTATGACCCCCCCTTACACACACACACACACACACACACACTAGGATGTGCAGGGGCAAGTAAAGCTATGCCAGGAATGCAGAGGCCAGTTGTTGACATGTAGAGCAGCTGATTGAAACAACATTATTTCATTTTAAATAATATATGGAAAATGATCAGACAAAGGTTCAAGTTGGGGATAAGTTACAGTGATTTCTTCACAATATTATTTGCATGCTTGCCTTTTAAATACTTTCCATCACCCTGTTCCATGTTTAAAGGAAACGTTATCATGGGTCAGTGTAGGATTCATACGTTCCTTTATGACTTCATTAGAAAAGTTGGAAAGTTGTAAGGGTTTTCCACAGCTGTTTAAATAAAAAAGGTTAAGCTGCGTTCAGGCATTCAGTGATTTTATCGCCGCAAGTCTCCAGTCTCTGTACTATGAAGTCATCAGTAGGCGTTCTGACTATTGGATGCCATGGTAATGTGTTTATGTTTATCAGTGGGTGGTGATTTAACTAGCATTCAACTTGACGAAATTGGTTTCTTGCGTCTAAAATGAAACCTTCTGGAGAAAAGGTTGATGTTTTTATATATATATATATATATATATATATATATATATATATATATATATATATATAGATGTGTATCTAAAATGCAGAAATCTAAAAAGCAGTGTTGATATAAATTATGTCATAGGTGATGAAGGAGAAGCAGTGTGAGCTCTTTGCCATGGATCGCGTGCTCTCTACCATCTTCACTCCTATTGGTAGTCTCTCCATTTCAAGTCACTCCATATTTGTATGAACTTTTCTCAACTTTGTCGTGTTGCTGGATACGCCCACATCTAGTCATCAACGGTCGCTGTTAATTATATCTCCAGAAGTCAGCAGGTCTCGCTGAAAATGAATGATCTCTTGTCTACGATGGCTGAGAAATGCAAAACAAAATATCAAATCAGAAAACACAAAAACAAATCTGAAAACAAAAATAACAAATTAAAAAACAAAATAACAAATTGGAAAACAAAATAAAAAAATCTGAAAACAAAATAACAAACCGAAAACAAAATAAAAAAATTCTAAAAACAAAATAACAAATTAGAAAACACAATAACAAATCCAAAAACACAATAAAAAAATCAGAATACAAAATAAACCAGAAAGTAAAATAACAAATCAGAAAACACAATAACAAATCAGAAAAAAAAATTATCAGAAAACACAATAACAAATCAGAAAAATTTTTTATCAGAAAACACAATAACAAATCAGAAGACAACAAAATACAACAATTCAGAAAATACAGTAACAAATCCAAAAACACAATAAACCCTGAAAAACAAAATAAAAAAATCTGAAAACAAAATAACAAACCGAAAACAAAATAAAAAAATTCTAAAAACAAAATAACAAATTAGAAAACACAATAACAAATCCAAAAACACAATAAAAAAATCAGAATACAAAATAAACCAGAAAGTAAAATAACAAATCAGAAAACACAATAACAAATCAGAAAAAAATTTTATCAGAAAACACAATAACAAATCAGAAGACAACAAAATACAACAATTCAGAAAATACAGTAACAAATCCAAAAACACAATAAACCCTGAAAAACAAAATAAAAAAATCTGAAAACAAAATAACAACCCAAAAACAAAATAAAAAAAAATCTTGATTTGTATTAAAAATGATTGATACCTTTTGACAGATACCAATCATAAAAGTCTGTTCAAACTCAATGTTGAGTCAGAGTTTGTAAAATAAAACACCCTTGTTCATTTCATTTCTACATCAATGAAAGGTTTGGATAAGAATAACCCATAAGACAAAACCACATAATGTATGTAATTTCCTGTAGTGCTATAATACATGAGCCAGTTGCACCTTATGTCGTCTACAAAGACTCTTCCAGTCTGCCAAATTCACAGAGCACATCTGCAGAGAAAATGAGAGCGCATCTGGCCGATCCTGGAAAGGAAAAGTGCTTCACGGTGACCTTCATATGGACGTCTTTGTGGGACATTTTTTTCTTTTTTCTTTCTAAGTTGGAAAGAGTTTCTTTTTTCCCAGTCTGGGTTATGGAGAGGCTTTTCCTAAGCAGTGTGTCTGTGCAGCTCTACTGGCCTTGACTCCACGACATCCAAACACACAGCCAGGGAAAGAAAGAAAGAAAGAAAGAAAGAAAGAACAGGCCACAGGCTCAGACTCTGTAGTGAATAGTGCTGCTCGACAGCTGCAGGCTTCATGCCCACACACATGCGCAACACCCACACAAAGACGCTTCAGCTTGTGTGAAATATGTGGATGCTGCAGGATATGCTGCTTTCATGTACTGGGAAAATTAACGTTAAAAACAAGTTTCTGAGCTCATGGTTGCGTTCGGATGTTCGGTTAAATCGTGCTGCACTTCTTAGAAAGCCCTCTTTTAAAGATCTTTTACAAATAATGCAGGATTCCAATACTGGTCCTGGAGAACCAGGACTAATCAGGACTAATTCTATTAATCATCTAATTAAAAAGAAAAAAATATGAAATATGGAGGAGAGGTGGTCCAGACTCCAGGAGGAGGATTGGGAATCTGTTGGGTATAAACAAATTCAATTTTATTTGTATAGCAATTTTAAGTCAATGGTGGTGAGGAAAAAACTCTATGAGACGAGGTGAGGAAGAAAGGAACCAGACTCACAAGGGAACCTATATTCATCTGTGTGACACCGGAAAGTGTGATTATAAGTTATTTCCTTTCTACACCGACCAGGCATAACATTATGACCACCTGCCTAATATTGTGTTGGTCCCCCTTTTTGCTGCCCAAACAGCCCTGACCCGTCCTGCACTGTGTATTCTGACCCCTTTCTATCAGAACCAGCATTAACTTCTTCAGCAATCTGAGCAACAGTAGCTCGTCTATTGGATCGGATCACAGGGGCCAGACTTCTCTCCCAACATGCATCAGTGACCCTTGGCCGCCCACGAGCCTGTCGCTGGTTCACCACTGTTCCTTCCTTGGACCACTTTTGATAGATACTGACCACTGCAGACCGGGAACACCCCACAAGAGCTGCAGTTTTGGAGGTGCTCTGATCCAGTGGTCTAGCCATCACAATTTGGCCCTTTGTCAAGTTTGCTCAAATCCTTACACTTGCCCATTTTTCCTGCTTCTAACACATCAACTTTGAGGACAAAATGTTCACTTGCTGCCGAATATATCCCACCCACTAACAGGTGGGTGGGATATATTATATTTACTTATATTTACTTCACCTTATTTACTTCACCTCTCAGTGCTCAGAATGTTATGCCTAATTGGTGTATAACTGTGTACAATATGGTCAAAAAGTGCAGTCCATTTTGTAGAAATCAGATGTTCATGGATGGAGACTTGAGTGCAAAACTGTTTGTATCGGTTGCAGTCCTGAACTATCTTCATGGTTTGTAAGTTGTACCTTTCACAGTAATCGCATGTATCTTTAGACTGTCCAGGTGGAGACATCTTCAGCAGCAGCAAACAGTTTCCAGGTGATGAGACTGCAGAAGCAGAAGTAGGGCATCAGGATGGATCAGGCAGGTCTGGGGAGCAGAAGGGGTCAGAATCACTGATATCTCAGGAGCAGCTGGTGTAGAGAGAGAGAGAGAGAGAGAGAGAGAGAGAGAGAGAGAACTGATAAGAACCAATGTTCAGTTTGAAATCATGGAAGGTTTCAGCAGTTGTTTATTCATTTATTTACCCATTCCAAATTAATTGTAGTAGTCACAGATGGGGCTGAAGACAAGACTAGGTTTTTATTCATGCTTTTATCTTCAGTAAGAACTTTATCCTAGCTTGTTATACAGAATCCTGAGGTAAGGATTAACCCAGTTAACCTTGAGATGTGAAACAAGCAAAGGTTACATCTCAAACCCTTACTGTTTTTTTATGGTTGCACTGATTTTGGACATCTTTTAAAAAGTTACTACATAGAACGTACTCTTTTCAATAAGGGTTACAGATAGAAACCTTTTTAGGAAGCAAGTAACCCCGAATTATTCCAAGCACCATTAATAAAATCTTCAGTTTACATATATATTTAGCCATTCTTCAATTGTTTGCATTGAAGAATAGGGTTCTTCAGCAGTTGCTTAGATGTTTCTTTGCTTTTGAAACATTCCTAAATTCTCTGTCACTAGCTATGGATCTACATATAAACTTCCAAGGTTCCTTTAGACCGACAAACCAAAGAACCCCAAGTTTGTAGCATTAGGATTGAATCAGATCAGGTTAACTTAGCATCTGACAAATTTCCTTATCCAGAGCAACATTTAGCAACATTTATACAACTGAGCACTTAAGGGTTATGAGGATTGCTCCATGGTCCAGCAGTGTTGGCGTAAATGGTTAAGACTCTGGTTAATAGATCAGAGGTTCAAGCCCCAGCACTGCCACTGGAGGCCCCTTTGTGCAAGGCCCTTAACCCTCTCTACTCCAGGGATGCTGTATCATGAATGACCCTGTGCTCTGACCCCAACTTCCTAAACTGGGATTTGTGAAGAAAAGAATTCCACTATTCTGTAATGTATATGTGACAAATTAAAGGCTTATTTTCTTCAGTGGCAGATTGGTGGTCCTAGGATTTGGACTCACAACCTTAAATATTGTGCTATTACTTCCCAATAAGCTGTCATGGTTCTCAAATTAGGTTACATAATGTATATCCAGAGAATCTATGAAATGAATCACATGAAGGTGATTGAGCTTATCTTTAATTTGTATCATTGTTGTCACGTTTATTATGTTTAGTTATCATAGTTACTGGTCTTGTAAGAGGAAAGGAGTTTATCAAAAACTGATGAACGGTATTAACTTTAATCTAACTGCAATGTTAAAATTAAATCCAGGATGCGATGCTAATAATATTTTGATGTAAGGTTTTAAATCCTCTGGTGAGTAGAAAGTTCAAGAGAAAATCAAAATGAATGAAAATGGCAGTACTTATTTTGCTTGTTGTTATTTAATTTGATGTTCTACTATACTAACCGGGTTCTTGGAAATATTTTCGAATCGGGAATGGTTGCTTGGATGCAAAAGGTTTGATTTGATACAAGAGCTTGGAAACCAATACAATCCATCAAAGTTGTTTGTCTTCGTGCATTGTTTGGCATGTTGGGCTGCATTGTGTTTGTTAATCTCTTCCTGGGGTTCACTTGTCAGCTTCTTTTGCGTTCCTCGTGGTACTTTTTGCATTCATTTATCATGAAACATCACACAACACTGATGTACACAAGTTCCCACAAGCCAGGCGCATCACGCTACTGCGTGTAACCGCTTTCCAAGAACACAATCATTGCTGCCTCATTGAACAAGTTGTCCCATTTTCTGCTGGGATTTAAACAAGCCTTGAGGTGTTTCGGTTCGAGAAATGCCTGAGTGTTCAGCCCTTTGCTGAAAAGCCCTTGACAGACCTCAGATCTGTCGAATACTTGCAGTGATGGATAGAGCGAGGCCTGCTTCTTTAGAGACGGGTATCAAAGGAAGGCCATGCTCCACGAGCTGAGGTTCAAAGGCCACTATCACTGCTGACATTCCTGCATTCTCAGATCCCGGAGTGCCATGAAGGCTTTGATTGGCTTCTTATCTTGTTATCAGCCGCTGCAGTCTCTCACTCACGGAGATACGCTCACACACCATTAGACCCTCCCACCACCACCACCCTTCATCGCTCTCTCTATCTCTCTTTCACAAGGTGTAGTAGGTCCAAATTGGTACTCTCAAATACAAGAGTATCGAACAATTAAGAATGAGCATCGATCCACAACGGTGATAAAAATCAGGCTCGGTGATTACTAAAAGCTGCTGGAGGCAAGACAGGAACTTGCATGGTCTGCATTTACGGCCAACTACATGCATTATGGGAAACGCAAATAGACATAATTAGGAACAAGGAACACTTCGTATCAGGTGCTGTGAATCGACTTGAGTTTGATTTCCAATGGCCTGAAGGAGAGATGAGGAAATCTTTGGATGACGTTGTAAGAAAATATGAGTGCAGGGATCAAAGCATGCAAAGGTACTCCACAATCCCAAACAAGATTTATTAATTTTTTAACCGAGGCAGCAAAATATATTTTAATTGTTTTCTTTGGTTTATTAGAGGTCATGAACTTATTGTGCAAGAGGTACTTCATGTCCTTAAGTTTTCAGGTACCTGATTCGTTGCAAAAAAATAAAATATTTGAAGGAATTGAGTTAGATCATAAAAGCTCTAAAAGCACTCTCGGACATGTTGTATTTTTATATGATTAAAATATATAGCGAGAAAATGGGCTTTAAGCTTGAAAATGGGCCTTAATCTGTACGCCCTGAACAGGACACCATCAACACACACACAGTCCAATTCATTTAGTTGCACACTATTAGTTGAGGCTAAATCTACACTGTATAGCCAAAAGTATGTGCACCCCTGACCATCACATCTAGAATGTCTTGTCTGCTGTAGCATTCCAATTTCACTGGAACTAAGAGGCTGAACCCTGTTCCAGCATGATAACGCCTGAAACGGAGCTCCATGAAGACATGGTGTTTGTTAAGGTTGGAGTGGAAGAACTCGAGTGTCCTGCACAAAGCCCTGATTCTGACTCAACCCCACTGGGATGAACTGGAACACCCAACTGGAACTGGAACAGCCTCCTCACCCAACATCAGTGTCTGATCTCGCTGATGCTCTTGTAGCTGAATGATCACAAATCCTCACAGCCATGCTCCAACAATCGAGTGGAAATGGAATAGGAAGCTCCAACATGTACATATACTGTAGGTGTAATGGTCAGATGTCCTTTTGGCTTGTTTTGATATCAGATAGAGAGCTAAAGTCTTTTGCACAGCTCCGTAGGGTTCAATACAAGCATGCTAAACAACCTGCACAACATTTGCACTGCTTTCTCATACACACAAGTGTTTTACATCCAAACAGTACAGCATTTCCTATATGGTCATAAAGCTAACATTGTTATTGATGTTAGTTATATTAATTTACACAGTAAATATTATATGTCTAGCAATAAGGTGGCATGATGATGTAGTTCCTGGCATCGATCCCGAGCTCATGTTAATATCTGCTTGGAGTGTCACATGTCTTCTATGTGTATTTAATGGCTTTGTCCTGGTGCTCCATGTTCTTTCTTTCTTTCCTTTTACCCCCAAAAAACCTCACTCCTCTATATCACCCATCCATGTTTCCCATCCTGCTTGGTGTCCAGTGTTCCATGGACTGACTCTGGATAATACCAGGATAATACGCTCACTAGATGAACAAGATGAATCATTATTTCTTCCTCTGTCACTTTTCTCATTTCTACATGACCGAGTGAACAAACCCATAAGTGCACGCTACAACACCAGGTACAATCTCTCCCGAACTCTTGCACTCTAATCTAAGAGTCACAAGTCGGTTAAATAGCCCATCTAGCGTCTCTGATAGATTTCCCTGCATCTCCTTTGGTTCTATCTCTTTTATGAAAGAACATTTGCAGGCATGCATTAGATACCCAGGGATCGTTTTGTCAACGCTTAGTGAGATTGAACACTTCGTGATTTCCGGCGAAACAGCCCGGCAAAGCTAAATCAACCTAACTGTGTTGATACGCTGTAGCACCTGAAGTGTGTGACAGACGAGCACGAGCTCTCACACGCTCTCACATGCTCTCACACACTCTCACACGCTCTCACACACTGCAGATGGATTTAAAGTGTGTGCAGAAGAGGGCACAGGGCTCATTGACTTTCCTCTGATGTCCTTAATGCTTTAAAGATGTCCCCCAGCTCTGCTCACCTTTGAATCCTTATCTCTGTGCAGTGAAGCGGGGGGTGAAATATACCTTCAGAAAGTTATGAATTTATGAATTTTATACTGGAATTTTTTCTTCAGTGGTGCAAAAAGAGAGCTTGGAACTTGTTAAAAAGGGACGCTTGCTTGTGACAAATGTAGCCATGTTCTCCAAAGTGTGTACCATGGAAAGGACTCAAGGGCAAAGCTCATCATCATCTCTGAGACTTTTTTTTTATTGTGATCCGTCCATTCATTTTCTGTGCTGTTTATTTTACACAGGGTCACAGGGAGCATGGAGTCTATCTATATCCCAGAGGACTCTGGGGACAAGGCGGAGGACACCCTGGATGAGGTCATAACACATCACAGGGCACATTCACACACACTTTCACACTACAGACAATTTCGAGATGCCAATCAGGGAGACTGGGGGAAGAAACCACAGAACATTGAGGAAACTTGAAGTGCTAGAAGAACATGCAAAGTTCACACACAGTGGGCAGAGACAGGAATCAAACCACCAACCCTGGAGGTGAGAGGCAAGTGTGCTCACTTCAGAGCTTCACCTCTTCAGAGGTTCACCTCAAAGGTTTTTCTTTCAGGGAAAGCTTCATGTAGAGCATTGTTAGCACTTCTTAGGCACTTCTCAAGAACACCTGAGAAACCACTTTTTTCCACCCTAAGAGCATGCTTAATGAAATGTAAAACTTTTCAAAAAAATAAAAATAAAAAATTCAAACTGAGAAGTAGTTCACAAAATAGAATTAAAACTAACCAAAAAAAACCCAAATTCAATTAGATTTGATGGATTAATTATTAATATCCAAATTAAACCAAATTTTAGTTACCCCTTCATGATGCCAGAAGCATTTAGCAGTCCAAAGAAAGAAATCTGAAACTACAATACTTAAAGACAACAGCCAAAATTTATTTATTTATTTATTTATTTATTTATTTATTTATTTATTTATTTATTTATTTATTTATTTATTATTATAATAATAATAATAATAATAATAATAATAATAATAATAATAATAATAATAATAATAATAATAAAATACAGAAAAAAAGTAAATAAAATTAAACAAATAAAATATTGAAAATTAAAAGAAAATAAGTAAAATAAAAAATAAAAAAAATATTTAAATATAAAAAATATAGACTATCCATAATAAAAAATAAATAATAATAAAGTATATATTAGTGAATTTATCCTTAATATTTTTTTAAAGCATATATAATAGTAGTAGAAGAAAAAGATGAAGAAGAAGAAGAAGAATGGCAAAAAGAATTAACAAACAAAATCATTGAAACTAATAAAAAATTAATGTCAGTAGTTCAAATTAAACTAAGTATTAATTAAATAAGTATTTTTAGTAATATATATATATATATATATATAAAATCGCAGTCTCCACTCTAAGTCATCCCAAAGTTGTTCTGTTGGGTTGAGGTCAGTCTAGTTCCTCCACACCAAACTTATTCATCCATGTCTTTATAGACCTTGTTTTGTGCACTGGTGTGCAGTCATGTTGGAACAGGAAAGGGTCATGAAATTGTCCAAAATGTCTTGGCATGTTGAACCATTATGAGTTCCTTTCACTGGAACTAAGGGGTCAAGTCCAACCCCTGAAAAACAAACACCTGAATTCAATGATTTAGAGGGGTGTCCCAAAACTTTTGGCAATATAGTGTGTGTGTATATATATATATATATATAAATGTGTAGATGTCCTGACAGATTTTCCTGACACTTGTTAATGAAATCCTCTGATGATTACTCATATATCATACATAATCTCTCATAAGTATGTGATTGTAGTATTTTGTAACTGGATCAGTATGGCATGAGCATGTGTGTGCAAGTTTCCTTTAATAGCAGCAGAGTGTACAGTAACCACACACACCCACACACACACACACACACACACACACACACACAGAGACACAGTGTTCTCGTTCTCTTAAGAACCATGAGAGTGAGCTGTCAGCTCTAAATAAACAGAAATGATTTTAAAGCATGCTGTTCTACATGCAGCGTAATAAAAATCTCCTCCGCTACACAAGTCCTTGCCTGTGTGAGGTGTTGAGAAAGTCACCGAGACTCTGGGTTCAGGCCAGTAAACACTCTTGAGTGTGTGCAAAGAGCATGGCATGTACTAACAGGTAAAGGCTGTTTGGATTCTGAGCTACATTATCCCCGTGTTGATGTAACCAAGTGTGCAATGAAAAGAGTTTTAATTGCATCAAAAATACCGTGCAATTAGCGTTCCTCCTCGGCCGTATTTATAAAACGTGTCACATAAACAAAACGCCGTAACCAGGCTTGGAATTATACGCGAGGTCGAACACGTGCACGAAGTTCTGTTCTGACTGTAGGAGCCAACGTCTCCACCTTTGCTAAACGAGCATGATTCACTCAGGGTTGGAGCAGAGCAGCTTCACCAGAGCATGTCGAGAACTTGATATCTTCTGGGACAGATCTGCAGCTAATAGTCACAACATGACCCTAAGTAAGGGAAAGTTTGATTTTAAGCCCTTGACTACTCATAAAAATAACATCCGTTAATCCGCAACCGTTTTTGTTTTTTTTTAAAGCAGAGGAAAATGAGCACAATTAGTCATGCAAGCGGCGAGGTGAGGATAAACGCTCGACTCTCCTGAAACACTTCCATCAGATGGGGAGGGAGGTGAAGTGTGTGTGTGTGTGTGTGTGTGTAGGGGGGAGTGAGGGGGTGTCCGGGGTGGGTCGGAGTTGTGGAGGGGTTATAGAATGAGATTCTGATTGCATTAGTCATCCTTTTCTCCACACACAGGCCTGCACAGATGCACAGGGCGAAATGGGGAGAGGGGGTTGGCGAAGGACCATGTACATTCACACACACACACACACACACACACACACACACACACACACTGCTTCCATCCCACCAGGACTGGAAAGACTGGGTCACACAGGCAGGATCTTCTCTCTATCCCCTTCTCCCTTTCTGTAAATCTTGAGAGAGAGAGAGAGAGAGAGAGAGAGAGGGAGTGAAGAAATGACTGACAGTAGTTATCATACACCAGAACAGGAACTAACTTGTCTCTCCGATGTTTCACAACATTAAATCTAGCTTAAAATGCTCGTGTGATCTATTAATAAATTAAACATTGTAATCGTCGACAGATCTCTCAGTATCAACAGGATAACACACTCTAGACCGAACAGTTCAGTAATTCATCCCAGGGTAGATTCTCATTCTGTAGTGTTTATACTACACAGAGGTCTATATCAAGGGACTCCAGGTGGGGGACACACTGGACGGGGTGGCAACACATCCACACACACACACACACCTATTCATAGACACACACACCATAGACACATGCCTTAGGACTGGAGGAGGAAACCAGAGAAACCAGAGGAAACTGCTGAAGCACAGAAATAACATAAAAACTCCACCCACACAGGGAGGACATGGGAATTAAACCCCGAACCTCACCCTATATACACATTTGTTGTGAATTATTCCAGATTCTCAAAGGCGTTTCTGTGATACATAATACATGTCATGATGGTTACGATGTTTACAATGAACTTCCCTGCAATATAGTAGTGTTGCATTTTTTAAAACTGTTTTAACTGATTATATTGTGACTTTCATTTGAATTTACTTTTACTTATATTCATATTTATTTTTATATTTAAAAAAAATGTATATTAAATATTTTATGTTAAATCAAATTTAACACAAAAATTTTAAATTTTAAAGATTAAACCTTAATAAAAATTAAATATTATGATATTAGGTTAGGTTAGATTTCTCAGAAAGAAACATTTTTATTAATCAATTATTTATTTTTAATTTATATAATTTATTTATATTATTAGATTGTTTCAAATATATTAATATGCATAGTATTAGTATATTTTAATATACTTTATTTTTTAAAGTGATAAAGAATTATGTGATACTTATTATGCGTTCATTAGTTACGATTGTGGAACCGTATCACTGACATTATAGCAGATATTATTTTTTAACATCTTTTTCCCTTCCCCTCTTTCGAAGATAATACGGGAAAAATTACAGCTTGTCAAGTTACCCAACAACCACGAAGTGTAAAATTCCTGAAAACTTCCCTGTGTCAGAGATTCCTCTTTCCTAAAATTATTAATAAACACGTCTTAGAAATGTTTAGCGTTCTCCATACATTCCCTGTGTAAGCTGTTACTATGGAAACGATAAAGCATGATAGAATGAGGATATTAATGTCATCACTAATGTAATTGCTGCTGTTATAGGAAATGAATCAACTCCTTCTGGCCAATCAGATTTGAGAATTTAAAGCCCCACGTGGTAAGCAACAGTGTTGTTTGGTGATATTTTCCCATGAAGCTTTTTTGGCTACAGGTATTCCCACGCCCAGCAGAACCTGAACATGAAATATTCTTTGGCACAATTTCTAGCTGGCAAAGCAAAATTAGCTTTGGAAATCCTTCAGGTGGAAGTCTGAAGGACATGAAATGGAGTTTTAAGAACTACTTAAGAGCCAAGTTAACAAACTTTGGTGAATATTTCTGCTTTTTGAGTAAACAAAAAAGGTTTGTAGACGTTTGTGGTTTTGGGTTCAGACAAACAGGTCCTTTGTTTCAACTTGAATATTAGAAAAATAAAATCATGGCATGGTTATTGGTTCAGTCCACATCACCCACCGTGTAGCACTTACAGGCTGTGTTCTCTAGTTCCTCTTCTACTGATAGAAACCAGAGCTTATAACCGAAACCGCAGAAAAAAACGCAGGTTTTAAATGCACCCGTGCACAATGACACAGAACAAAATGAAGTCTAGCGTCACTAAATCCTTCCTCTGGGTCCCCTAGTGTGTGGAATTATTCTCCTTGAATGAGAAATCCCTTTAAATGGGAAATCTCTGAATGGTCTTAGGGAACATTAGAAGCTTTTTGTCTATTCATCTCTACATCTGAAGCCGTACAGCAAGAAATTACTCGAGGTATTTTTACAGCGGTATTTTTTTTTTCAACCTAGCAAGCAAGCAAGCAGGGCAGATTGAAAAAAACCCACGTTTTTTCCTCCATTACGATCCCTTTTTAACGCCCTTTCTCCTTCGGATTCCTTACACTTTGTGCTGCATCTTTTTCGCCCTTGGAGACCTAGCTAAGTGGAATATCTGAAGAATCACACTGTTTTTTTTTTTTTTCTCTCTCTCTCTCGACTTCTGAGCAATCACAGTTGAGGAAGCTGTTCTGAAGTGCCATTAGGAGGCTGGTGAGCATCTCAGAGCGGCGCATGCAATAAAGGGGAACACCTCCTCATCCCTTCCACAGCCCAACTCTCTTCCTCCATCTGTCAGCTCCTGCCTCCTCGTAGAACAGCGAAAGAAATCAATGCCTTCCTTGAAGCAGAGGCACACCGGGGAATATACGAGTTGCGAGGATCTCAAAGCACTCTGAAACAAGTTAAGCACGTTCCTCAACGTGTAGCGCAAAGTCAATGTCGAGCCGTTATTTAGGCGTAATTTTCATTTGCATGCTTTTGCTCGTCTTCTTCTCGGCTTTTATGTCAGCACTTTTTCTCGCTCCTTGATTCTCTCCGTCAGCATTGCTAACCCATTTTTCTTTTTTTTTACAAAGCCGGTTGAGTCTGAGAAGCCGTGGGTTGGCGTACGTGTGTGTGTGTGTGTCTGTGTGTGTGTGTGTGTGTGTGTTGACATCAGCTCTTCAAAAGCGATAAAAAAAAAAAGAAAGAAAGAAAATGTCATGCTCCTTTGGCTTAACATCTCAAACAATGATGTCTTCATTTGGTATTGTTCTCACTTGATATCAGCGGCGCTGAGAAGACAGAGATTAAAGTAACGAGATTTTTCTCCCTGTTAATAAAACACACAGAATGGGGAAAAGGAAAACAACTGGGCCACCATCAGCCTCTTTCTGTCTTTCATTCATTCATTCTTTCTTCCCAAATCCACCTCCGAATTCACTGCTGATTGAAACATTACTTGATCTCCCAAAGGCATTGAGTGTAACGTGATAATTATACACTTGAACCACAATGCTAGCTAAGAGCCATCCACAGTAATGAAACTCACGATGAGTTAATTAGATCCTTCCATGGCCAAGAGTCTGGCTGCGGAGTGTTCCACCTTTTCATGCCAATCCAGGATGTGATTAACACGAGGGCCGCTGAAGTGATATTAACAAAAGGTTATTACACGGCCTCATCCCAAACACGGCGCAGCCCCGGCGATTCAGTCTGTCGCGTGCCGTTATTGCTACATTATCTATTCAATTTAAGCCAAAATGCTGCAGTGGGAATTTGATTAATGTATAGAGCCCAGTAAAAGAGACTTGATTGCTGTGTGTCTTCAGAAAGCGAGCATATGGAGGCAGGAAGGAAGGACATATCTGCCCTAAAAACGGCCCCTGGTTATGTCACCTTTAGCATACTAGAGCCTGGAAAGATTGAGTAACATCTGCCAAACTCTCCTTGCCCCAAGCATTATTAAAGTTAGGCTGTTTAACTGCTAGATATCTCCTGTGCATGTAGATCAGGGCTCGTCAACTGGCAGAGTAAAAGATTTCAGTCCTTTCGGTCCACATCACTTGAAAAGTATTGTCTGGAATTTCAGTTTTCTGAAGCAGTTCAGAGTTTGAGGCAGATTTTATTGTTACGGTTTATACGGTTAAATGCATCCAAATTATCCAGCTTTAGTGGAGCAGAGACTAGCTACATGGCTAGATAGATTTACTTCGAAAAGAATTTTTACTCTCACAGATTTTTTATTTATTTATTTATATTTTTGTAATCTATATTTTTTCTTCCTTTCTGGAACAATTATTAAAATATTACAAATAAATAAATAAACTTAGTCTTTTTAAAAACAAATGGACGAAGACAGATAGAGAGAGAGAGAGAGAGAGAGAGAGAGAGAGAGAGAGAGAGATGGAAAACCTGTTTTTGAAATCATGGAAGGTTTCAACAGTCAGTGCTATTTATTCATTTATTTATTCATTAAAAATTAATTTTAGTAATCACAGATGAGGCTGAAGAAAAGACTAGTGTAGTGGAGTGTGTGTGTGTGTGTTCTCTCTGCTTCAAATACAAAAGACATATCTAATCTCTTCACTCTATGGCAATTTTCAAAAGTGGTAACAGGAAGCAAAACCATGGCCTTTGATTTGTCTAATTTAAATTAGTCGTCAATGCTTAAGCATGAAAAGGGAGCTGCTGTGGAAAAGTCACTTATCCAGACATCACCTGAAGGTCTTTCACTGCTGCTGAGGATGACGCCTGGATGGGATTTCTGTGGATAAAGCCACTAGTAGACCGTGGTCTGTTCTGAGCTCAGGTCTCCATCATGGAACATTTGATGGCTTCTGCAGGAAGGGGTTTATTTTAAAACTATAATGAATTCAGAAATGATTCAGATGCTCTTCTTATAAGTTGCTCGAAAGATCAACTATTACTATTGCACTTGATTATATAGTGAACAGTTATAGAAAGGATGAGTTTGAGTTTCTTCCTCATATCGTCTCAGGGTGTTTTTCCTCACCACCATCGCCTCTGGCTTGCTCATTAGGGATAGATTTTAAACTTTGTGATTTTTATTCTGAATTTTTTAGAATCCTGAAAAGGTTCCTTGTAATAAGGTGCCTTGTTAAAAGCACTATGCAAATAAAACTGAACGAAGTGAATCAGTCAAAGACGTGGACCTCTCGGTTTTCTTCAAATGCAGGAGGTATCAGGACGACTGACGTCAAGAGAAATATGTCCGATTTTGAATAAACGACGACGACGTGTATGAAGTTCACTTACAAGAATGCTTACGGATTCTAACCATGCTTCCCATCCCATCCTTACAGTAGGAAATTGCACGGATATGCCATCAGAGCACGTTGTTCTAGGGGAAAAAATCATAAAATATGCCACAAATGTGCGCGAAAGGAAGCAGCGAGTGAGTGAAATCAGAGAGAAAGTCATTTCTGCTCTTCTTTGTCTTCAATCTAAAGAACTCGTAATGTCCCGTTTAATCCCATTTTGCATCCATAACAGCGTTTAGCTCAGTTAATTATTCTAAAATCTTAAAACAAATGCAGAAGCTGCAGGCTTTAATGTGATTTCTACACGGCACGCAGAGCTCCTGGGGTAGTGGCTGTGCCGCGTCTTTTCCATTTCAGCCCAAAGTAATCAAATGATTTGTAATGCTCCTTCACTTTCTCTCTCTCTCACTCTCTCTTTCCTTCTCTTTCTCTGTTTGCTTTCTGGTGCGAGAGGAAATGTGGTGTCTTAAAAAGATAAGGAATCAGCTCATGTTCTTTCTTTTTTTGATTTGATTTGATTTGATCAGATGGGGTAAGAGTAATGCTTGGAAGTCGGCTCTCATTGGTGCTCCATGCTCGTATGAAAAGTCAATGATAGACACACACACACACACACACACACATAAAGATGCAATAATGTTCTCATACTATTTGTCATGCACACATGTTTCTTTCTCTCGGGTCAGTTGCAGGTGTGTGTGTGTGTGTGTGTGTGTGTGTGTGTGTCTTTGTGCAAAAGATCTGATTCGACTTCGATTGAAGCAGCAAATGACAGTCACTGCGCAAGCAAAGAAAAGAAAGACCTCTGAATAACAATGTCAAAACAACACAAGGTCTTTCTTACCATTTCCTGTCCTCTAATCAGTTTTTATAGGTTGATTGGTTCTGAGTGCTGAAAAAAAAAAACCCTGGATAAGTAAGAAATAAAACACTTAGGGGCTTCCTGTTACAGGAAGAAAAGAAAAAAAATCAATGATGGGGTGCTGTGATGAAGCAGAAGTACCGTTGCCGTCCTTCTACTAACAGCGTTTCTCCTCCTCTTATACCACAGCAAATTGCCAACAATAAATACTCTTTATTAATTCAAGAATACTTTTTATCCATTTACGCTTCCACAAAACAAGTTCACTCCTGTTATCATGTAGAGTATCATCCACCAGGGTCCCAGCTGGACCCGGGCCTGTGAGGATGGAAAGATTTGACTTGATATTATTGGGAAAGCTTATATTTTAATGCTTGGTTGTTGATGTACCCTCACTGGCCAGTTTATTAGGAACACCTGTATGCATGTACATATACAACTGTGCAAGCTCATGTCAAATGAAATAGCAGAATGTGGGGGAAAAATCTGAATAATCCCATTGACTCTAAGTGTGCCATACTTGTTGGTGCTACATGATCTGCTTTGAGTATTTCAGAATCTGCTGATCTCCTGGAGCAGTCTAGAGTAATTTAAATATCTTACCAATGAGAATGGTCAGACTGGTTCAAGCTGACAGTAACTACGTTCTAGCCATCTTTGAGCTAGATTTCTGTTATGTTCTAAAATACAGTATATGTCTGTTCTTTTGAGCTGTCTAGACTTTAAATTTATTTATAAGATTCTAGCCATATATCCATGTTCTAGATACACTATCTATGGTTTTATGACTGCTTAGGCTTTTATTTATTAGGGTATTATGTTCTGGTTAGCTGTATGATCTGTATGATTTCTGTTATGCTCTACATATCAATTGAATTCTGTCAATCGTTCTAGCAATAGATAGATTTCTGTTGTATTTTAGTTACTGGTTGCTTTTTTGGCTGTTTGGGTTCTAGAAATGTTTATTAAGCTCTAGCCATAGCTATATTCTAGATTTCTGTTATGTTCTAGATGTACAAAATAGTCTCTCTCTCTCTCTCTCTCTCTCTCTCTCTCTCTCTATATATATATATATATATATATATATATATATATATATATATATATATATAAATATATATACACTATATTGCCAAAAGTATTCGCTCACCTGCCTTGACTTGCATATGAACTTAAGTGACATCCCATTCCTAATCCATAGTGTTCAATATGACGTCGGTCCACCCTTTGCAGCTATAACAGCTTCAACTCTTCTGGGAAGGCTGTCCACAAGGTTTAGGAGTGTGTTTATGGGAATTTTTGACCATTCTTCCAGAAGCGCATTTGTGAGGTCACACACTGATGTTGGATGAGAAGGTCTGGCTCTCAGTCTCCGCTCTAATTCATCCCAAAGGTGTTCTATCGGGTTGAGGTCAGGACTCTGTGCAGGCCAGTCAAGTTCATCCACACCAGACTCTGTCATCCATGTCTTTATGGACCTTGCTTTGTGCACTGGTGCACAGTCATGTTGGAAGAGGAAGGGGCCAGCTCCAAACTGTTCCCACAAAGTTGGGAGCATGGAATTGTCCAAAATGTCTTGGTATGCTGAAGCATTCAGAGTTCCTTTCACTGGAACTAAGGGGCCAAGCCCAGCTCCTGAAAAACAACCCCACACCATAATCCCCCCTCCACCAAACTTTACACTTGGCACAATGCAGTCAGACAAGTACCGTTCTCCTGGCAACCGCCAAACCCAGACTCGTCCATCAGATTGCCAGATGGAGAAGCGCGATTCGTCACTCCAGAGAACGCGTCTCCACTGCTCTAGAGTCCAGTGGCGGTGTGCTTTACACCACTGCATCTGACGCTTTGCATTGCACTTGGTGATGTATGGCTTGGATGCAGCTGCTCGGCCATGGAAACCCATTCCATGAAGCTCTCTGTGCACTGTTCTTGAGCTAATCTGAAGGCCACATGAAGTTTGGAGGTCTGTAGCGATTGACTCTGCAGAAAGTTGGCGACCTCTTCGCACTATGCGCCTCAGCATCCGCTGACCCCGCTCCGTCAGTTTACGTGGCCTACCACTTCGTGGCTGAGTTGCTGTCGTTCCCAAACACTTCCACATTTTTATAATACAGCTGACAGTTGACTGTGGAATATTTAGGAGCGAGGAAATTTCACGACTGGATTTGTTGCACAGGTGGCATCCTATCACAGTTCCACGCTGGAATTCACTGAGCTCCTGAGAGCGACCCATTCTTTCACAAATGTTTGTAAAAACAGTCTGCATGCCTAGGTGCTTGATTTTATACACCTGTGGCCATGGAAGTGATTGGAACACCTGATTCTGTTTATTTGGATGGGTTTTGGCAATATAGTGTATATATATATGTATATATATATATATATATATATATATATATATATATATATATATATATATATATATTTGTGCTGTCCAGGTTCCTAATATGTTTATTGGGTTCTAGTGGTCTCCATCATCTAGATTTCTATTATTATCTAGATACCTATGTTCTAGAAACACTACCTATGGTTTTGTGACTGCCTAGATTTTTATTTATTAAGGCATTATATTCTGGCTGTATGAATCTGTATGTTCTAGATTTTTGTTATGTTCTAGGTACTGATTGTTTTCTGGCTGTTGGGGTTCCAGGTATATCTATTAAGTTCTAGCAATAGTTATAGCCTAGGTGCCTGTTATGTTCTAGATGTACAATATAGTCTAGATGTATTTGTTAGGTTCTAGAAATAGCTATAGCCCAGATGTATGTATGTATGATGTTCTAGTCCTCTATGGGCTGGATCTATACCTTCTTAGTTCTAGATATATTATAGATAGATAATAGATATACTATAATGTGTTTCATATCTGTTACATTCACAGATACATTACATTGTATATTATGTTCAAGAGAGCTATGTTTTAGATATTTATTATGTTTTGAATTTATTTTATGTTTTTTTATTTATTTATTTTATTTATTTCTAGGTATCTAGTGTTCTATGTTGTTATGATTTGTGAATAATTAAAAAATCTGAAGAGGTTTCAGTGAGAGTAATAGTCATTGCTTACTGAAACAATTATGGAAAAATGAGAATATCATTTAAATTGATCTTTCTTTGAAAAAAAAAATCTACTCATTAAAAAGAATATGAGCAAGAAAACGAAAGGAAAGAAAAAAAGATTTGGCTTCAACTGTCAGAAGGTGGACGATGCTCACTCGTTCTTGTATGAGGTATGAAACCTTAAGGAATCCTCCATGTTTTTCGAGCATATAGAGAGTCAGTTCAGTGAGGCTCGATCCTCAAGTCTGTACTTGCTCAGGTAATCATCCACTTGTAAACCCTTCTCTCTAAGGTCTTAGCTTGACTCATCTAAGTGGAGATTACAGCCTGACCTGCTCTCCAGTGGCCAAATCCCTGACCGCTGAAAGCTCCATGCACTCAAGAGGTCGGCAGGCAATTGGACCCATGAAAAAGAAGAATGCCCAGAGGCACAGCGGTTAACAAACAGCCACCTCATATCCCACTTCAAACACAGCACACACTGCTGGATGTACACTAATGAGTGGACAAGAAACGCCGCAGTAAAAATCAATCAGGGACGGAATTTAAAAAGTCTTCTTCCTTTGCTGAAATGAATAATCGTGTTCACGCTACAAGGAGAATCTCGTTACTTCCTTACAGCCTTGTTATTACAGCAAAACTTATCTGACACCTCATAACAATACAAATGAGTGAGTTTCCTAAACTTAAACTCTCCAAATCGAGACGAGTAAACAGCAGCCAGGTTGTGTTTAAGTAGAGCACATTTCAGATGAAGGATCTAATCAGTCAAGATTTCCATCTTATTACCGTTTCTTTCACCTCCATCACTGCCAAAGCAGCAAAACAACCAGAGGCCACCTTTGTCAATGTGAATTCTCTCTCTCTCTCTCTCTCTCTCTTCCTCTGTTTCTCTTTTTTTCAAAGCTCTGTTGTTTATTTTGCGCACAGACTAAATGCCTAAATAGGGTGCACGCATAAAGACATCCAATAAATCACTTAATACCGAGATCCTTATCAATCCTTGGTTTAAGCCATCATGAAAAACAACATTTTACTCAATATTTGTCACCAGCATTCACCAGGCTAATGGAATGATAAAATGTTGCACAAGGCCACGATCGAAAGGTAATTTGCTATGAATTATTCACCTCATCTCAGACACGGATCTTTAACGAATCCCAACTTTATGTTTCCTTACTTTGATTTCCTTCCTCTTACCTGAATCATTCTTCACTGTGATTTGTTGGTACAGGATGAGTAATGATGGGTTTACAGATTGAAGAAGGAGTCACATGCTGGGAAAACGGCGCCGTGGACTCTTTGCTTTTTGGGGAGCTGTTTCTCCTTTAAAAGGGTTCAGTGGGTACAAGCGAGTTAAAGTCAGAAACAGATCTGCATTCAGGTCAGTTCACAACTCCAGGACTGATCCTGACCCTTGAATGATGTTTAGAGTTTTACAAGCTGTGTGTGTGTGTGTGTGTATTGTTTTGTTATATTTTGTGTATTCCCATCTTCACCCGGTGTTTCTGGGATTTGGATCTGTTGTAACCCTGAACAGAATGCATACACAGAATGCTTACACAAGAAGGATGGATAGTTGGATAGTTGGATAGATGCATGGATGGATGGATGGATGGATGGATGAATGGATGGATGAATGGATGGATCTATGTTCCCACTCTCACCTATGGTCATGAGCTTTGGGTCATGACCGAAAGGATGAGATCCCGGATACAAGCGGCCGAAATGAGTTTCCTTCGTAGGGTGGCGGGGTGTTCCTTTAGAGATAGGGTAAAGAGCTCTGTCACCCGGGAGGAGCTCAGAGTAGAGCCGCTGCTCCTCTACATCGAAAGGGGCCAGTTGAGGTGGCTCGGTCATCTGTTTCGGATGCCTCCTGGATGTCTCCCTGGGGAGGTGTTTCAAGCATGCCCCACCGGGAAGAGACTCTGGGGAAGACCCAGGACATGCTGGAGGGACTATGTCTCTCAGCTGACCTGAGAACGCCTTGGAATCCCCCCTGAAGAGTTGGAGGAAGTGCCTAGGGAGAGGGAAGTCTGGGCATCCCTGCTTAGACTGCTGCCCCCGTGACCTGGCTCTGGATAAGCGGGAGACAATGATAATGAATGAATGAATGAATGAATGAATGAATGAATGAATGAATGAATGAATGACTAGATGGATGAATAGCTGGATGGAAGGATGGATGGACAGATTAATGGGTAGGTGGGTGTTTGGGTGATAAAATGAATAAATGGATAGATGGATGGGTGGGTGGGTGAATGAATGAATGAATGAATGAATGAATGAATGAATGAATGAATGAATGGATGGATGGATGGATGGATGGATGGATGGATGGACGGAGTAATGGGTGGGTCAGTGGATGGTAAAATCAATGAATGGATAGAATCATTAGTTAGCACTAATGGATAGATGGGTGAATGAGTGAATTGAATAAATGAATTAATAAATAGATGGATGGATGGATGGATGGATGGATGGATGGATGGATGGATGGATGGACAAAGTGATGGGTGGGTTGGTGGGTGGTTGAATGAATGAATGAATGAATGAATGAATGAATGAATGAATGAATGAATATGTTGGTTGGATGGCTGGCTGGCTGGCTGGATGGATGGATGGATGGATGGATGAATGGATTGATGAATGGATGACTTCTCCAAGCCATTATGAAAATGAATATTAAATGGTAAACCAAGCATCACATGATCACTCACAAGCATCATTTCTTTAAAAGTTCTTTAAAATCTTAACTCTGTGTTAGATTTAGGATCTTCATTCATTCATCATTATTAATTACTTTATCCTGATAATCAGCATGTCCTCCGACTGGCTTGTTTTTGGGGAATTGGAAGGAAACTGTGTCTGAAGGAAACCTGGATGGACACAGTAACCAGAGTTAGAGCTGACAGAACTGAAAATTCAGGTTCTGAGACACTGCATTGCTTCCACTGCACCATCATGCTGACAGAATCTATATATTGAAACAAATCCAAAGATTCCAAGAATGGAAAGTTTGAGCACCAGAATTCCCATTGCTGGGTCTCTCCATGTTTCCTTTGGGTTTTCCGTTCAGTTTCCTTCCAGCTCCCAAAAACATGCCGGTCAGAAGATCTGCTAAATTGCCCAGGGGTGTGAATGAGTGTGTGCAGTAACTGTGGTAAATAAACTCTTGCATCATTTCCAGTGTTCCTGTCCCTGGACTGGGTTTTGACTAGGATAAAGTGCTAACTAATGATGAATGAACATGAATGTAACATTGAGTTAAGGTAACATTTGCAAGGACCATTAGAGACAGTGGTCAGTTCCAAATGTGAAATGTTTGCGTCATTCATTAAAAAGTCCAGCATCAAATTCTGACCTTTGCTGGACTCAAGATCACATTACCTCACAGTTGAACACAAATGTAAGACATTACAATCTTAACAGGGGTGTTGGGAGTTCACTGGCTGAACCAATCTCTTAAAAAGTTCTCTCTCTTCTCTCACTGAGATACAGACATGCTCCAGCTGTGCACTTGGAATGCTCTATAGCCAACACACACACAGACACACACACACACACATACGTAAATCAATTCTGGGAGAGTAAACACAGCTTTCTTGCCATTGTGTCTTGCTAAACCAGAGGCCTCACAGCCAAGAGGATTTACTACAGGCCATGTGCCGGTATGAGCGATCGTACTGTGATCGCTATGATTTGGACTTTAGCAGATGATGGCTGTTGTGAACATCTCAGGCATCCCAAAAATCTACGCCGTAAGATTGTTTTGGTTACTGCCTGCTTTTGACTCCAGGCTACCGAGGAAAGTGTGGGGGTGGGGGATTGTGGGAGTGTCTACACATCTGTTCAACATAAGAACATGTTGACAGCTGCATGATCTCTCTCTCTCTCTCTCTCTCTCTTTTATCCCAGTTGGAGCTGAAACACACCCTCGTCCAGTAGGGTGGAACTCCTCTCAGCACCGGGTGGATCCAAGATCAAGAATGTGGAATTCTCAAATCCCCAGCACGAATCACTTTAAAGCTGCCAAGAATGTATTGTTCACATTATTTGTATAGCAGAGATGTACACAATCTGATCAGACAATTGATTTAAAACAGGAGGCTTTAAAACAGGAGGATGATTGGATGGATGGATGGATGGATGGATGGGTTGGGTAGGTGGATGGATGGATGGATGGATGGGTGGATGGATGGATGGATGGACCATATGGATGGGTGGATGGAGGGATTTCAGTTAGGGTGGGTAGATGAATGAATGTGAGTAAAGTAAATGTGTACTTCACAAATAATAAACTGAAACAATAGTGTTTTTAAACAGTGCTAATCAGAACATAGTAATTATTTCTATTACTTCTATTCACCATAGCTCTATTATTTGACTCACTATTGGCTCATGGTCAGATTGAACGAGTCTGGTCATTCTCCTCTGACCCCTCTCATTAATGAAAGTGATTTAGCTCACAGAAGTTGTTTTTTTTACACCATTCTGTGTAAAGTTGTAAAGTGGAGGGACATTAGCAGCAGTTTCTGAAATATTCAAACTAGCCCTGCTCCAACAACCGTGCCCTGCTCATGGCTTTACCACAAATTTTTGAAAATGTTTCTTGTGAACACTAGCTGAAGCTCTTGATTTGTACGTATATGATTTCATGCCTGCATGATCCACTGATCCACTGCTACACGATTGACTGATTGGATAATTGTATTATGTCATGAATACAGGCAGAGAGATTGGATGCAAATGCAGATCATTTAATCCCAGATGTTCACCAAAAACAGGAACAGTTCAAAATAATAATAAGAAATAAAAAAACTGTTAGCAAACTGTTTACAAGACATTCTAGAACAGATGTTGTAGTGTTGTGGTACAAAGCATGCTAGGCATCCACTGTTATGGATGGATGGATGGATGAATGCATGGATGAATTAATGGATGTATGGATGCATAGGTAGATGAATGAATGAATGAATGAATGAATGAATGAATGAATGAAGATTAGAAAGATGTATGGCTGGATAAATGAATAAATGGATGGATGGATGGATGGGTGGATGGATGGAAGAATGGATGGATGAATGAATGAATGAATGAATGAATGAATGAATGAATGAATGAATGAATGAATGGATGGATGGATGGATGGATGGATGGATGGATGGATGGATGGATGAATAAAGGATGGATGGATGGATGGATGATGGATGGGTGGATGGATGGATGGATGGATGGATAATTGGATGGGTGGGTGGATGGATGGATAAATGAATGGAAGAATGGATAGATGTTTGCCTGGCTGAACTAATGGATGGATGGATGGATGGAAGAATGCATGGATGCATGGATCGATGAAGGAATGGATGGATGGACCAGATGGATGGATGAATGAATGGATGAATGGATGAATGCGTTGGGTAGGTGGATGGATGGATAAATGAATGGAAAAATGGATAGATGTTTGCCTGGCTGAACTAATGGATGGATGGATGGATGGATGGATCGGTGGATGGATGGAAGAATGCATGGATGCATGGATCGATGCATGAATGGATGGATGGACCAGATGGATGGATGAATGAATGGATGAATGCGTTGGGTAGGTGGATGGATGGATGGATGAATGGGTGGATGGATGGAAGAATGCATGGATGCATGGATGGATGAATGAATGGATGGATGGACCATATGGATAGATGGATGGATGGATGAATGAATGGATGGATGGGTTGGGTAGGTGGATGAATGAATGAATGGATGGATGGGTAGGGTAGGTGGATGGATGGATGGATGGATGGATGGATGGATAGATAGATAGATGGATGGACCATATGTGGATGGATGGACCATATGGATGGGTGGATGGAGGGATTTCAGTTAGGGTGGGTAAATGAATGAATGTGAGTAAAGTGAATGTGTACTTCACAAATAATAAACTGAAACTGAATAGTGCTTTTAACCAGTGCTAATCAGAACATAGTAATTAAACACAGAGAGTGCAGAGTGAAAGTCTGTGACATGCGAGGATGTGACATATGAAATGAGCTGTTCATATTAAAATGATCACAGAGTATGAAGTTGCCTCCAATTAAAGTGCAGTGAAATGTATAATGGTGTGTGTTTCATGCTCCACATGCATAAACACATCTGCAGATGTTTCAGACTTTTTTTTTTTTGGTCAGTTTTGTGTATAAACCCTTTCAAGTTTATTGAGCATATGATTCCCCGGCCCTGTGCAAGCGAAACAGTGGAGGAGGAGGAAATGGTTTCCTTAGATGATGCTGATGATCCTTCTTGAACTGCAAGCAGCGTCAGAAACCGCTTTGTGACAAAGAGGCAGAGAATGTTTAAACATCCACAAAAAGTCAAACTTAAAAACCAAATAGAACAAAAAAATAAACAGCAAAAAAACAAACCCCCATCCAAACAGATTTGTCAGGACAAGGATCAAAATCCACCCGGACTTATAATTGGGAAAGTGGCCATCTGGGCTTTCAGAGATGTCCATTTGTTTTTAAAAGGGTATCGATCGCTGCTGAGCATTAAGGAGATCTGTGAGAGATCTGAATGCTTCCACCACCACAACTTGCATTTCCTGTTGTTTTGATACATGCCTTTAATTATTGGCAGACACTCTGAGTAGCGTCGAGAGTAAGCCGCTGTGTTCACAAGGCACGCGTTATACACTACACACTGCTCTGCTTTCTTTAATCACTAAAATCAGGGCTCGGAGATCATGGTGTCGTTCTTATTCAATATGCACAAGGTTCAACATCATCTACTTAGACTTACTTACTTACTTACTTACGTTAAGAGCTCCTCTGAAGAAAATGGGATTCAAAGTGCACTTAAAAACTGGTGAACAAGGGAAACTCGGAGTGTAAACAAACAGTAATGCGTGCGCTGAACGTCTTTATTATTTCCAACCCAGGCAAAGGGAAATATCGTGCAATTACTGGCACACAAGGACGTTTATGAGGTTGTGAAAAGAAATCATCTTGTTCACGTCAGAGGACGGTAATTGTCACAATTATGGCAAGCGTGTTTTAAAAATAAATTGTTTTCTTTTTTTTCTTTCCGACCGCACAGATGTCGGGCAAGAGGTTGTCTTGGATGCTGAAAACTGAAAGATAGAAATGAAACTAAAGAAAAAAATCATTTCCTTTTGTAATTTTGCTCCGCAATTGTCTCTCAGCAAATGGGACCATGTGTTCATGTTCATGTGTTCATCATGTGTAGAAGATTGGATAATATTTTGTACAGATGGCGTATTTATAGTGCATTAAAATGCATTTATATATGATTTGAATACATTATACACATTTTGTAGACTTGAATGGATGAAAGCAGGGGATCGTTTTAAATGCTGTACCTGAATTAAGCATTTACAAGAAGATAAATAGCAAATAATACAGCACTAAGTCAAGTTATTACAGGCTTTAGATTAAAAAAAAGCTTTAAAAATATAATATCTAAAAGTCTTTAGACACTTAAAATAAATAAATATTTACAAAATATTTTAGTTTGTTGACCGAAAACATGCTTTTTTTTTTTTTTTTTTTTACAGTTCTTTTTATTATTTTTTAGATGCAGATCCCAATTACACGTCCTCTAGACCTGTTTATACACATTTATTAGATTATTTGTGTGTCTGTATTTATCATCCATTAATTACTGTCCAGTGTCACCCAGATGAGGATGAGGTTCCCTTCTGAGCCTGCTTCCTCTCAAGGTTTCTTCCCCATATCATCTCACTGCCTCAGGTTTGCTCATTAGGGATAAATAATGTCATTTTCTGTTTCTATATTCTTGTAAAGCTGCTTTGAGACAATGACAATGTTTCTTTCTATATTGTTACAAGCGCAATATAAATAAATGGAATAGAATTGTCTGTAGGTAGTATGTTGTCTGTTCTATTCATTTCTTTCAATGTGGGATGAGAAACGAAGAAAAAATTCACTACATTGCATCTCATTTACATAATATTTGTATGTGATAAATAAAGCTCCTTAAACCTTGAACAAACCTTGCAGCAGGAAGTGATTTAACTTTCAGATTTGAGAATTCGGGTGTATGGAACACTGAATTGAATTATCTCTTAGATTTGCTGTAAAGCTAAAGCTATGCAGATCGGTTCACGTACAGTGACCAGACAAAACAACCCCCCGAAGCCTGTTCTGACTCACTTCAGCATAAAACCCGTGATTTATAGAAATGCCATTTAACATTTTACAAGCATCCGTGTTTACATGCCTGTGCTAATATATAGGACAGGAGGAAGAAACCTAAAGAAAGCACTCTAAAGAAAAAACCCTGCACTTACTTTCCAAAACACTGCTCCTTTTCCTTTTTTCACTTTGTTTTGATTTTTTTTGGCAGGCCACCGATTGGGTAGCAGGACCTCACATCACACGCTTGCACTCAAACATAACAGTCGATTTTTAACACACGATAACGGTGCTGTCATGTGTGAATGAAGGCCTGACAGTGCCTCTTTGTTCCTGGCCTCTGTGAACGAGAAGTCACAACAACGGCAGTAAGGTTTCACCTGCCATCGCTTCACAGCTCCCCAAAGATTCCCTTCAAGCCGCCGCCTCCTAAATTGGGGTGGATGGCGCAAATTTCGGACACCGCGCTCCAAAATTTTTCCTCCTCCGCTATCCCTGTTGTGTTTGACAGCCACTGGAGACTTGTTACGGCTCTCCAAATGGTACATTCTACAAGCTTTGAGCTGCATGAGAAGACCATTATTTTGGATCTGTCCCAGCTGTATACTGCATGATCCCAATAAGACTGAACATGTTTTATTTTATGTTACGCTTGCAGGAGACTTTTTCTTATTGGTTAAGAAGGCTCCTGTAAATTAGCCTAGATCTAAATGTTATATTATCTGTATCCTACCATCACAATATTCTCAATAACACTTGGACCAATTATGTACATCATGTCTTATTGAGTAAATGGATTCATGGGAAAATTTTCTTTATAAATGCATTGTTGGACTGTATGGAGGTCCTTGTTTTACATATTTATTCTTTGTTTGTTTATTTTTGTTTCATTGGTGAAAATCCAAACCCACATCATTGAAGTTATTATTTTTAGGGGTCCAAGCACCAAAGTCAACTGATCTGGGTTCCGTTGGTGGAAACTTCAGGCTCCTAAAATTATTCATTGAAAAATATTGAAAAGTGGACAATATTCAAGAACTTTATTTATTTAAGGACGTCTGCGGAATTTATTTTACAGTTACAAGGGGTTTGTCTCCATAAACTATTGAAAACTCAAACGCTGAAAGCTACCTACTAACCTGATAATTTTGGCCAAGCAGTGACTGGAGCATGGTTAAAAAGTCTTCAGACTCAGACGGTATCTTGTTCTTTCTCTCCCAATCGGCATCAAAACTACTCAGCAAACCCACTCCTTTAAGCCCTGCTCTGCAGTGAGACAGATTTTGCCACTCTCCATAATAATAGAAAAATAGGATGTGTCGTGGCGTGGTTGCAAGTGGCCGCATGCGGTGAGAGAAAAGTGTGTCAAGTGCAGATTCAAGTGCATGACAGAACTGAAGCATGTATACTTTTATGAAATGCAAACCAGCTCGTTCCCTCGGCTGGCTCCGATTTTGTAGGAAAAGTGTACAGGAGAATGATATGGACATGCATGAGATTATGCAAAAGGAGAAGATACAGGACAGAGAGAGAGAGAGAGAGGGAACACGAGAGAGAGGAAATGTAGGAGCGAGTGCATTTCTGAAGCCTTGCCCCCTGCCGCTGTCTCTTGTCAGGTGTGGGAAAGCAGATGAAAGTGGGCCGTGACGCCCTTTGATCCTGGCTTTTGTGTGCTAGCCACATGGCAGTGCCAACGCTGCTCCCCAGCTGCAGGCCTTTGAGTGGGCTTTCACCCGCCCACGCTGCCAGCCCTCATGCCAACCTACTCTGCTTCCACGAGCCATGCTGAATTCAGTGAAGACTGCATCCATCCCTTAACACACATACACTTTCAATCCCACCAGTCAGCCCACTCTGGGCTCTAGGACCCTCATTAAAGATGGTATCTGCAATCAGGAAGTGCTGAGCGAACAGCGTCTATGGTCTCGTCATGTTCGATTTTTCATATTCGACCCACACAGAACTAATACACAATATATTAGGATGTTCAAATTCAGGTACAAACGTATACTATTCAATTATCAATTCTGAAGCTTTTACATCTTCCAGACACATGCACTGCAATTTTTCTGTTACTATTAGGAACACAAGAAATAAAACACTTCAGGACATTGCATTGTTGATTTTTTTTTTATAGTCATGTACTTTGTATAGTCATGTTTTATAGACATGTTCAACACTATTTTCAAGGTCTGCCTTTCTGTAGTGGTATCTGAAAGCATGGTGGAGATTTCGTGGTGTACAAATGACCCATCCTGGAAGCCCTGAGATGCTCATAATGCACCAGAATGTTTGGAAGACTGAACTAAAATGTTTCTTTAGACATTTTGCTAATGTAAGGAGATCATTGGTGGTTTGGTGAAGTCAATTTTATAGTCACATGGCTTCAGTTTATAGAGAGCGCAGTTACTTTACTGTCCTTAGATTTGATCATGAGCAAATGTGTGGGCAGTGAGATGTTTTTCGTCAATGCTTTGGCTGTACTTTTGCTTTAAAAGTAAGTCAGGCCAGCTAAAAACAAATCAAACTCTCACAGAGTGATGAGCAAACCTGGATGTTGTAGCTTAGTGGTTAAGATGATGGGCTACTGATGAGAAGGTTGTGAAGGTTGTTAAACCCTGGATCCACCAAGCTGCCACTGCTGGGCCCCTGAGCAAGGCCCTTAACCCTCATTTGTATAAAATGGGATAAACTGTAAGTTGCTCTGGTTAAAGGTGACTGCCAAATGCCAGGAATGTAAATGTATTCTGCATCATATATATATATATATATATTATTGATATGGGGGGCATTTCAGGAAGGAGTCTCCAGTCCCAGCTCTTCATAACGTAGATAATGTCATAAAGTGAGGTTTTCCTCCATGGGTAAGTATTTTTGACAGACAATATTGTGTTTTTGCAATATGCAGCTGGCAAGCAAAACAAATTAAACTGAAAACTGAGTACTGGCCCAGAAGGATGAGCATCTTATACAGTGCAGAAAAGTTTTATTCAATCACCAGCCTGTTCCCTATAATTAATGAAATGGATTTAAAAAATGCATTTCATCACATACACAATCATATACATATACAAAAATAGTCAAAAATGGAATTGGATTAGGTGTGCAAGGATATCATATAGAAAAGTATATTCAATTCAATCATGTTTATATTGCACTTTTTACAATGACCATTGTCTCAAAGCAGCTTTACAGAACATGGTACAAGAAACATAGTCCAAAGATTAATGTTAGACGAAACGTTCAAGATTAATATTAGACTTATGTTGAAATTTATTTGTATTCATCTCTAGAAATGATAGCAAAGGAATAAAATACAGTTTATATAATTATATGATATGATATGAATATAATATGACTGTTTATCAACAAAATGCATAGAAAATTCTATCAAGTGCAGATGTGTGTGCAGTCTTATTGCATATATAGCAAATGTGCTGTGCAAAAAGCCCAGAGTGTTGTGAGAAAAGTCCAGATTATAGGTGTTGTCCTGGGTGAGAGCCAGAATGGCCTGAGGGAAGAAGCTCCTCATGGCTCTCTCTGTGTTCGACTTCAATGCCCTGAAGCGCTTCCCTGACCACAACAGAGAGAAGAGACATACATATTTTGGAAAATGGATTATGTATAGTCTATGTACAAACATTAGATTTCTCATGAACATTAAATATAATCTAAGCAAGTTTCTAGTTTCAAGATTGAAATATAATTGAGTCACATAGTCATTTTTCATATAATAATAATTATTATTATTATTATTCATGTGATCCATCTATACATCTATCCATTTTCTAGAGTGCTTATCCTACTCAGGGTCATGTGGAACCTGGGGATTCGGGGCACAAGGTGGGGGACACCCTGGACGGGGTGTCCATACATCACACACACACACACACACACACACACCCATTCACAAACTACGGACCATTTTAGAGATACCAGTCGGCCTACAACACGTCTATTGGACTGGGGAAGAAAGTGGAGAACTTGAAGGAAACCTCCAAAGCACAGGGAGAACATGCACCCCACCACACACACACACAAATACACACACACAAACAGAGGGTGGAAATGGAAATCAAACCCCCAACCCTGGAGGTGTGAGGAAAAACCACTTATGTCATAATAATCGTATTAGATTAAAATGATTGATTGTGTTAGCATCGCACAATTGTTGAGCCAGTAACCTGGGTTTGATCCTCAGTTCAGGTGTGAAACGTCAATTCAATCAGCTTGCTTTTCAGTGTATCCCACTTGATGTTGCAGTGCTCCTTGTTTTCAATTTGATGCAGGAATAAAGATTCTGCTACCATTTTAACAAGAGATGCATCAAAGAGGGATCTGGGAAAAATAAGGGCTTTGCATGTTATTTTATTACTCTCTGGTGTCGCTAAGAACAAGAGTCTGGTTCCTTTCCAGATTTCTTCCTCATGTCATCTCAGGGACTTTTTCCACACCACTGTTGCATCTCTGGCTTCCTCATTAGTGATCGAAATCATCCAAATATCTGTAAAGCTGCTGTAATGAGGTTAAAAGCAGAACACAAATAAAATGGAATCAAGTTGATCAAAGTTAATCCCAAATACCGTAAATGCTTCATTCAGAATTTTTGTATTTCTTTTCGTATTTCTGTAAGTCTCTCTCTCTCTCTCCTGCTGCTGCTGTGGATTGATTTGGGCTTATGGAAAGTCATGTAGCTGTGAATGCGGGTAACTCGGCATGACAGACTCCAGTATTTTTCCAGCAGCTGTATTACAGGTTAAATCAGCGTGGAGTACGGAAATGGAACGCATGAATAATATACAAGCAGCCGTGGCTCTAAAGGATTCGCCTGGATCTGGATCTGGATCTGGAGCTGATCTTCGTTTTATATACTGACTCTGTACTGTATCAATTCCTCTAGGATTTTTCTTGTGATCGCAGTAATTGAGACAAAATTAAGGAAACGCTGCAATATATTTACAGGAATTTGTCATTTTACAGCAATTTTACAATCCGATTTGGGCCGAGACGCATCGTGTGACATCATCAAACATGCATTCAACATGCTGCTTGGAATTCAAGTAGGTTTTATTTTTTAAATCACAAAAAGTATGCATCACAAATTTTGAAAAAAAATCAAGCATTATATAGTGATATCAAGCATTTTTGTCAATGCACTTTAAAAAAGTCCTCATTCATTCATCTGTCTGTCCATCCATCCAGTCATCTATCCACCCACCTATTTGTTTGTTCATTCATTCATTGATCCACCCACCCATTCATTCATCCATCCATACACACACCCACCCATTCATTCATTCATTCATTCATTCTTTCTTTCTTTCTTTCTTTCTTTCTTTTATTCATATATCCGGACATTTGTTAATTCATCCATCCATCCATCCATCCATCCATCCAGTCATCTATCCACCCATTCATTCTTTCATTCATTTATCTATCCACCCATTTGTTTGTTCATTCATTTATTCATCCATTCATCCATCCATCCATCCATCTATCCACCCATTTATTCATTCATCCATCCATCCATCCATCCAGTCATCTATCCGCCCATTCATTAATTTGTTCATTCATTTGTTTATTAATTTATTCATTGATCCACCCATTCATCCATCCATCCATCCATCCATCCATCCATCCACTCATTCATTCATTCATTCATTCATCATAATAGACAAGCTATAAAGACAAATAAAAAAAACTACAAATTCTTGTGCTGGGTGCAGAGTAATTAATAATTAATAACTACTTTAATATTAATTAATTAATATTAAAGTAGACACTTTAATATGACACACTGAGCCTCACTGTGGAGTGTGAAATAATAAAGACATGCAATCCGGAACAAAACAAGAGCAACTTGCATTTTATTTATTTATTTATTTATTCATTCATTCATTCACTTACTGTAGTAAAAGAGGAATAGCAATCCTTTGGAATGTGATCAGACTGTTGGATCATCCTGGTGTTAATTATCTGACAAATTTCTTCTAATTTTTTTGGTCTGTTTTTAATGTTTTGTAATAAAGCTTGACCCAGGTCCAGTTTGAGGGTGGGGAAGTGAGGGGCTGCTGGGACATGAATCTCTCTTCTTGTAAAACTGTCATCCTGTTCCCTCCCTATTGCCTTCCACTGGTTATATTACAGTTATCGGTATTTTAATTCCGTCCATGTATGAGATTTACACGCCATGTCATCTTGAATGTTTCTTCATGTCAAAACCAGACATTAAAGCACACACACACAGACACACACACACACAGAGATAGAGTTCAGACTTTCATTTTTGTTGTAAACCTGAACAGAATCTGAATGCTAATGCTGCATCTGTGTAGTTTTATTACGGGCATTAGCATAGCTAGAGCCGCTCTTAGCATAACTAACAGGTAACTAACTTCAATGCATTAGCATACTATAAAAAATAACAGAGATTAAAGGGACTGGCTTAAAATCTATTCCTGCTGTCACATCTGTACGCTAGCTAATAAATTGAATCCATACAAGCCTCTTTAGTTAGCGAGTTAATAGTGTACTAGTCTACGTTTCTGCATTTACAGACATTCTTGAATCAGGGTGTAATTTAAGAAGCAAAGCACGAGACATAAATCAACCCCCTCATAAAACTGTAAAGCTATCTCTTTAGTCTGTTCCTTTCACATTACACATTTTTTAATATGGCTGTTACGGTTA
>NC_080710.1:28120779-28138279 GCF_019097595.1 Hemibagrus wyckioides | reverse complement strand
TATTACAGCACAGTGAAATTCTTTCTTCACATTTCCCATCCTTGGGGGTTGGGGACAGAGCACAGCGGTCAGCCATGACGCAGTTCCCCTGGAGCAGGAAGGGGTTGGGGGCCGTGCTCAAGGGCCCAATGGTGGCAGCTTGGTGGTGCTGGGGCTTGAACCTTGAACATGATTGAATTGGCAGAATTGAGAGGTAACACTATAGAAGTGAAATAAAATCTGATAAACAGAGGTCAGCGTTCCAGAAAAACACACACTCACACACACACCCACACACACACACCCACCCACACACACACACACACACACACACACACACACACAGACAGATGTTATACACAAAGCAAAAAAATAAGCAAACAATACAAGAGCGCCTCAGTGATGACCCCACTGCCTCTATTTCCATGCACTGTGGGTCTTGGCAGTAATTGAATGGTGAAAGCTGGTCTCTGAGAGAGAGAGAGAGAGAGAGAGAGAGACATCACGTTAAGGTGAAGAAGAACAAGACGAGCTCCTATCAGACTCCGCCGAGCGTGGCCGACGCTGTCATCTTTTCTAACCTCGCCTCATATGTGCTGAGATGCTTCTAAGAATGACAAGATCTCCCTCTCTCCTCCTCCTCTCTCTCTCTCTATCTCTATCTCTCTCTCTTTCTTTATCCGTCCTCTGTCCGTGTCCAGGAGGCATCAGTCTTGGATCACTACGCTCAATCAAAGCTTGGCCGGGGAAGAGGCGCATAATGTGACAGAGACAATGTCTCTTTGATGCCGCCTTGTCAGCCATGTGGAAGAAGAGCCAGACGCTCTGAGCTTAAAGATCGACAGCGAGGGAGAGTGTGTGTGTGTGTGTGTGCTGACTCCAGAAGGTGTGGATCAGCCTTCATGCCACAGCTGTATTATGTGTAATCCCAGCTCTGACCTGCAGGTCGTCACTGTTTGATTAATTGGTCCCAATTTTAATTAGCGAGGCCCTTCAAGACCAACCGAATCAAATAAAAAAAAAAAGCATGACACTGGAAGGTAATGAAATAAAACTTGATGAAGGCATCAAAGCCACTTTAGGATATTATCTTCCCATTTCATTTTGATTGTTTTACCTGCAGGCTTATCTCTGCTCACCAAGGTTCTTTATAACGCCGGTCACATGACAGAAGGGACGGGAATTAAAATAAAAATAAATTAAAAAATCAGGACATATGTATATTTCTTTATAATTATGTGGTTATGTAATGTAATTTGGGGCTTTAATGCAATTTAAATCAAACCTGATCACATTTTTAGAGCTCTAACTCTGGAAGTAGGATGTGCAGGATGTGTGTTGGTTCTGCCGGAGGTTCAGCGTAGTGCTCACAGTGCCCTCTAGTGTGTCTAGAGCCTGTGGAACAGGAGTCATGTGAGTCCACCTCTTCTCCAGTCTTCGCCTGTCAGTCAGAGATGCATCCTGGGTGCTGAGGAAAAAGGGGAAACCCTGGACTGCTTTACTATTTTTGTTTACACACACACACACACACACACATGGTACAGGCATGGTTTATTCCCACTTCACACCCAGTGTTCCGGGATCACTTAAAGATCCAGAACAACCCCAACCAGGATAAATGAGTTCCATTCTGTAGGAAGGAGGAAGAGAGAGAGAGAGAGAGAAAGAAAGAAAGAAAGAAAGAAAGAAAGAAAGAAAGAAAGAAAGAAAGAAAGAAAGGATCATAAAATCTAATACATACGTGTCAAAAATGGGCAGTTCTATAAATTTGCCCTCCAGTCAAGTGAAAGCTCCAGTGTCCTGCCCAAGCTCTTAATCTTACTGGCTACAAATGGTAGCTAGCATACTGTAATAAACATTGGTGAGCTAGTTATCTGTGTAGAGTTCGACTCAACTATAACCTAAGATCTAGAGTTTGAAGTAACGCAACATGTTTAGTCAGCAAATCATTGGTCAGCGGTGTGTTTGTGGTGTTTTCTCTTGACTTTACGTTATATTTAGGACATTTGACAGACACCCTTACCCAGAGTGATGTACATTTATACAACTGAGCAATTAAGGGCCTTGCTCAGGGGCCCGGCAGTGGCATATAGTTGGTCCTGAGATTCAAACTCACAATGCCTTAACCACTAAGCTAGCACTTCCCACCAATACCACTTTCCTTCATGTCATATTTTAATGATATTGTGCTAGCAGGAGAGTTATATGATAGCTATACACTGTACTTCATTTTGCTAATTAATCCACTTTGTAAATGTGTAATGCTTTAGCTGGTTGTCAATATTCTCAGTTACTTTAAGAACAAGTAGGATTTTGATTTCGATGGTTTTCAATAAGAGAAAAATAAAAAAAAAAGCTCTGGTGATCGCTAACCTACTTAGCCTAGAAATAAAAAAACAAACAATACAGACATTGCCCCAGGGTTCTGTGGTTACAATGTCCAGCCCTCCGTGTGAATAGCGTTAGGTGTGTAAGACATTACTTCTGACTCATTATAAATAATCCAGCTATAAATACCACACAATTCACTTAAATATGGGAGACAAATTAAGTGACACACAGCATATTTATGTTTATTCTGGTTTCCCGTTTTGGAGTAGTGCATGTCTCATGATTATAATACACGTTTCTTTGTTGTAATTAAAGATTTTAATTGAAGACAGTTTATAGTAAATAAGAGTTTGTGATTAAGATTCACGTTTGCTACAAAAAAAACATGGAAAAAATTGAACTGATGACAGTCACACCGCTCATATGAATTGAAAAGTTGGTTAAATTGATGTGAATTATGTCTGTGGGATGGCCTTTAGCTTGTGAATGTATATATTAAGGCTTTACGTCAATGTTGCATGTGTGAAATTCCACCCACACACCAGCAGGTATCATGACGCTAAACTGATCTGTGCGACTAAAAGCGTCTCGCAAAGTGAAAAGAGCCGACATTGAGTGCAGAGTCACCACTATACACACAGACTGACCACAGGTGCCTAAACACACACACACACACACACAGGCTAAGCACAGACCATACACACTGGGCCATAAATCATGGAAAAATAAAATCATGAAGTGGTTAGTTTCACACATATTTTCCTAGAGGAAAAGCCCTAGTGCCTCTGCTGCACACTGTGACTATATCAACAGTGTTAATACTTCTGCTTTCAGGTAACTAGCTAGCTTATCTGTTTTTTACCAGAACTCCATGTTGGTTTTTCTCACTTGTCCCCGGAGCTGCAACCTGATTGGGCATGTGATAGAAAAGCAGTTGATGTCACTCAGCACTCTGTAAAATATTACTGACTGATATACAGACTGACTAACTGATGCACTGATGGACTGACTGAGGGACTGACTGACAGACTGATTGATTGTCTGAATGACTGTCTAACTAACTGACTGACTGACAGACTGAATGACTGACAGACTGACTGACTGATGGACTGACTGATGGAGAGGCTGACTTAGAGGGCTGACTGACACACAGCCTGATTGACTGACTGACTGAATTTGTGGCATACTGACAGACAGACTTGATTTAATGAATTACTGACTGACTGACTGACTCATTTATTCTCTAACACAATAGCTGAATGATGGCTTGACTGACTGACTAACTTGCTGATTTAATGACTGACTGACTGCCATACCGACCGACTGATTTACTGACTTATTAATTAAATCACTGGTTGAATGATGGAATGACTGACTGCAGTACTGACAGACTGTTGTCCTGAGTGATAAAATACTGTGAGTGAGTGACTAAAGGACTGACACTGACTAAGTGACTGATGGACTGACTGACATTGTCTGCAGTACTGACTGACTCATGTAGTGACTGACATCAGTACTGACTGATTGAATGATTAAAGGACTGACTGAATCACTGACAGAAGCATTGACTGATGCATGCACTGACAACAGCAGTACTTATTGATCCTCTTTGATGTACTGACTGACTGAAGTATTGAATGACTGACTCAAGTATTCACTGACTGACTGAAGTCTTGAATAACTGACACACTGACTCGAGTATTCTCTGACTGACATAAGTACTGAATAACTGACTGACCAACATACTGACTGAAGTACTGAATAACTGACTCAAGTATTCTCTGATAGACTGACTTAAGTACTAAATAACTGACCGACTGACTTGCTGACTGAATTAGTGAATAACTGACTTAAATTGTGATGGCTAGACGACTGGATCAGAGCGTCTCCAAAACTCACTGTAATGCCTGATTTCTCTGACAGACTGACTGACTGACTGATTTAAGTACCGAATAACTGACTTACTGACTGAAGTACTGACTCAAGTATTTTCTGACAGACTATCTGACACAGAAGTTACTTGAGATACATTAATATTTGTAACAATATGACCCGGTTCCTTCTGTTGGTAAAGCAGTATTATTTGGTGTCTATATTGGAACATTTACAGCATTTGGCAGATGCCTTTATCCAGACTTATATTTATCTCATTTTATATAACTGAGCAATACAGGGTTGAGGGCCTTGCTCAGGGGCCCAGTAGTGGTAGCTTGGTGGTCCTGTGGTTCAAATTACAACCTTCCAATCAGTAATCTACCATCTTAACCACTAAGCTACCACATCCCCCACCTATTATGACACCGTAACACTTGCCAGTCACCTGCCAAAATACTAACTCAGATCTTTTTCAATAAGATTTTCAGCTTGTTCGTCTAAGGAATGTGTCAAAACCACAATCGCAGATTCTCAGAAAGGCTTAACAAGACACGCTCCATACAGCGAGCGACGATTTTCAAGCAGAAAAGAAGTTCAACCAAGGATAGAAGTATTGATGCTGCTGCCAGTGTTGTTAGCATGTCTGTTTTCACTCAGAGAAGGCTTTTCAAACTTCACTACAATTATATCACACAGTGGGAGCCGGCGCTGACAAGTGTTATGTGGAAAGCGGAGAGAGGAATGTATGTGTAATATACAGAACATTCGAATGGATGGATTTATAGTACAAATAAACCTCAGCTCTCCTCTTCCACTCTTTCTTTTAAAACATGAATATGCTTCATCGGTTTGCGGTGACGTGCCTGTCTCGGAGATGGCACTGAAAAATATGACCTTGATATTTCTGCAAAGGTCACTCCTATTTCTTTGCACCAATAAATCTGTCTGTCTGCCTGCACATGTCGGTGCCGCTTGTCTTCTTTTCCTCCTTCTTTTTGTTCTTTTAAATTGAATGATTTTAATTTTGAAAATGGCCACTGGGCTACATTTAGCTCTGCCTGTAAAGCAGAGAGGTCATTCAAGGATACGCTGACGCCAGCTCAGGCTGGAAACTTTCACTTCTTGTCGCCGTCATGAGCCTTTTTGTTTTTTTCAAACGTGTTTCCTTTTCTTATGCAACGGAAAATATTTTTTTAACGATATTTATTACCCACTGAAGCCTCACAAACACACACACACACATATACAAAAACACGCAATCCTGTACCATCCATGTCCATAAGTAGATTCTTTGTAGTCGTAGACCTTTGATTCCAGTTCTTTGGTTCGAATATACGGAGGCATGGCAGATTGTCAAGGAAAATGTTAGTCAAAAACCTGCTGCCGAGCGCAAATAAGATCAAGATGGATTACCGTATCTGCTTTCTGTTTGCGGCCCGTGTGATTTCCACACCACTGGAAGCCAACTCCGAGACATATGGGGCAACTTTAAACGTGATTTCCTGTAGCAAGCTCTAGCTGTGGGTAAAAGGCATTAATGCAGACTGAGTTTCTTTGCTCCGTGATAGTGGGATCTGATGCGCATTAATGACAGTGAGAAATGACCTGTTTGAAATACAATACAGCACTTGAGGCCTTGGAGAGAGATGGAGAGAGAAAGAGTGAGAGAAAGAGAGAGGGGGCGGGTTGGTACTCGTAGGAGGGTTGTGTTTTTTCTTCTTCTTCTCCTTCTTCTTCTTCTTTTTTTTTCTTCTTCTCCAGGAAGTTGAGTCTGTTTCATCTACACCGCAGTGCGCTCTGTGGTGGGATTGATCACTCGATTTTAAATATAAATTGATCTTTTGGCTTGTCGCTAAACAGTCATGTCTGTTTCCAGGCCTGCAAATCAGAACCTGAGGTTTCTCGGATGCGTCCGTATAGATCCAGAGCCTTTTCTTTTGTGGTATTGAATGTCATTTGGCTGTCATTAGGAAACATGGTGAGTCATGCTGAAAAGTGCAGAGAGTTTATTTATCGGTTTGTTTCGTTATCAGAGACGGCTGGTTGTGATGTTCGATGGGAGGCTAAAAATCTAACGTGTATCAACAGCTCGATGATGAAATATACTTTGAGGGTTGATACCCTGTATTTACGATGAAGGCTGTATGGTATAATCAGAATGTTGTGATAATAACACACACACACACTCTCTCACTCTCTCACTCTCTCTCTCTCTTAAAGACAGATGGACAGCTGCATTTGTGATTTTTTTAAGTATTTAATCCTCTACTTGGTTCATATTGTGTTTTTTTTTTCCACAAATACCAAACGTGTCAAACCAAAAAGTTGTAACCGTCAAGCAAACAAATAAACAAACCAAAAAAATTCTTAACATACGGTTCTGCCATCTGTCCCAGTACTGTATTTGGACTTTATGTGGCTCACTCAATCTGACTGAATTCTTTAAACATCTTGTTTCTATTTATCGTGAAATTTCTCAATTGCTGCCCATTGACGTGTTCAGCCAATCAAGGGGTCACTAAGGCGTGTATACACCTGATACGACTGTCAATGATGTTGCATCTTGATGTTGAGCAGCTTCTCCAAGTTTTTTTCTTTATTTTTGTGAAATGAGTACAAAAACAAGCAGATTTGTAAAATGGCTACAGATTTTCCGGAGATTTAGTGACACATTTGATCGTAACAACACACATTCAGCCCAAGCCCTTTTTTAAACATGGCAGGAGATGAATCCTATGCTTGTAATTTAACCAATTCAAGTATGCACAGAAAGAAATTCTGGAAAAGGACTGGTTTATACACTCTGGGCTAGAACAAAATCAGCCCCTGCATCGCTTCTTCATACTATTCTTTCTATTTTTCTTATGACCATTGGTGGTGCTGTTGTGCTCTGATTTAAACACATGCCTAAAATGAAATGATATACTGATGTCTTTTATCTTTAAAGCCTTGCTTCCATCCTCACCGATCACCATCTTCGTAATCGAGACGATTTTTTTCAATATCCAGAAGTCTTAACTCAGTGCTCTACCTCAGCTTTCAATAATATCTTCTTTTTTTTTTTTCTCCCAACGTCTCTTTTCAACAGTAATTTCATCCACTCCAAAATCCTCCGTCATTGGCTACAAGGTCACGTTATGAATGATGTTCTAAAACTACATGATAAGTGAGTCCTTCTAAAACACCAGTACTCGCACTTTAACAATAAAGAGAATGGTAAGGTCAGGGAATACACAAAAGACTTTTATAATGAACATTTGAGTGGATTTCATCCCTTTCACAGGAATTTGCTTATCTTTTGTTCCGGATAATGGAATAAAAGTGTGCGTGTATTGTCTACAAAACTTAAATTTGAGGTGTGCAGGAAGAATTGGAAAGGATATCACATCATCCCAGAGCTTTTCCATATATACAGCAGCTTGGAATTCAATAGAAAAAAGATACCGACTGAATATAAAAGTAAAGCCACGTCATGATGTGGTGAAAGCTTCAAAAGTAACAGTGACCCATGTGATATGCACCAGTGCACGTGTTAGCGCACACACACACACACACATGCCATAAGGTGCTTTATGTGACTCTGGGTATGACGTTACAGCTTAATTCCCCCAGGGGTTTCCAGATGTGTCTGCGCATCCACATCACAGGGGTTCCTTCGACAGGACTTCCTCGCTGGTCCACAGCCAATAAGCTTTGTCTCAGTGAGGCCTCCAGCAAAGCAGCTGTAGTGCAGAATCATGGGAAAACAGAAAGAGTGTTCGCCCACGCCACAAACCCCAAGCCGGCGGCGAGCTGTGGGAGTCGTGATGAGGTTCAATGGTGTTGCTATTCTTGTGGTGGATGCTGATGTTTACCATATGCACTTATGTGGAACGTAGGCGACATCTGGTAAAGGCAGGAAGTTGGGAATATGACACTAGTGAGGAAGTTGCCCCATGTATATGTGTGTGAGAGAGAAAGAGAGACTCGATGAAGCTATCACAGCATAGGACAGAAATGAGATGAATCAGAATTACATCTCGATTTGTGTGCACAGCTGCTCTTTCGCTAGCGTGATATTTCTGTGTTTACAAACGGACCTGTTTTGGCCTAGTCATGTGTGGCAGCACACCTGCCCATGAGTCACTCTCATACTTTACTGATCCATCTGGAAAGCTGACATATGACTGTATGACCTCATCTGTTTTGATAGAGAAGACTTTTTCTCCTTATTGTAATTTGCATAGCTGCAACGTTAGCATAGACAGATGCTAGCATGCCATGCTGCACAGAGGTGCCTTCAGCAGTATCAGCTGCCTCATTAGATTTACCACAACTGGTCCATCTGCACCATCAAGACACTTAGCTGTACCACTCTGTACACCATCAGTGTGGGATTTGTTTGTAATTATTTATGCATGCTTAGCGAAGTTTCATCATGGTAATATCAGAGGTACTATCTACTGTATCTATCCATCCATCCAGGGTCCTGGAAAGCCTGGAGTCTATCCCAGGGGACTCAAGGTATAAGGCGGGGGACACTCTAGACAGAAGGTTCCTCATGGTGATATCAGAGGTACTATCCATCCATCCATCTATCCATTCATCCATCTATTCAGGGTCAAGGGAATCTACTTTAGGTGCCTCAGGGTTCAAGGCGGGGGACATCCTGGATGGAAGGTTCCATATGGACATACCAGAGGTACTATCGATCTATCCATCCATTCATCCATCTATTCATCTATCCAGGGTCATGGGAAGCCTAGAGTCTTTCCTAGGGGCTTTGAGGTATAAGATGGGGGACACCCTGGACAGAAGGTTCCTCATGGTTATATCAGAGGTACTGTCCATCCATCCATCCATCCATCCATCCATCCATCCAGGGTCACGGGAAGCCTGCGGTCTATCCTAGGGGCATCAAGGTACACTACCAGTCAAAAGTTTGGACACACCTTTTAATTCAGTGTTTTTTTGTTTAGGGATTTATTTTCTACATTCTAGAACAATACTGGAGATTTCAAAACTATGAAATAACACACATGGACTTAAGTAATCCATATGTAATGACAACAAAAACCAGTCAGATGTTATTTTAAGACACGAAGGTCAGGTGTTCTGGAATAGTTCTTGCAAGAACAGTATTGTCAAGTGCATTTGCAAAACCCATCAAGCACCATGATGAAACTGGCTCACATGAAGACCATCCCAGTAAAGCAAGACCAAAACTTACCTCTGCTGCAGAGGAGAAGTTCATTTAGAGTGACCAGCCTCAGAAATCACCAATTAACAGCACCTCAGATTAGAGCCGGTATGAAGGCTTTACAGAGCATCAGTAGCAGACATATCTCAATATCAACTGTTCAAAGGACATTATTGTGTATTTCGGCCGCCTTCAGCATTGTTTTACAATGTAGAAAGAAATAAACATCAGGAAAGACCATGGAATTAGAAGGTGTGTCCAATCTTTTGACTGGTAGTGTATAAGATGGCAGACAATCTGGATGGAAGGTTCCTCGTGGTAATATCAGAGATACTGTCCTTCAATCGATCTATCGATATATCCATCCATCCATCTATCTATCGATCCTTTCAGGATCATGGGAATCCTGGAGTTTATCCCAGGAGACTCGGGAACAGGGTGGGGGACACCCTGGCTTGAAGGTTCTTCATGGTAATATCAGAGTTACTATCTATCCATCCATCCATCTAGGGTGGCAGGAAGCCAGGAGTGCATCCCAGGGTACTTAGGGTACAAGGCGGGGGACACCCTGGATGGAGTGTCAATCCATTGCAGGGTACAATCACACTCATTCACGCATGTAGGGATGCTCTTCAGCGAACAACACATGTCTTTGGACTGAAGAAGGAAAATGGAGAACCTGGAGGAAACCCCCAAAGCAAGGGGAGAACAAGCAAACTCCACACACACAGTAACAGAGGCAGGAATCAAAACCCAACCCCGGAGATACGAGGTGAACTCTATCAGTGCAGTCATATGGAACTGGTTATTGAATTATAGGCTATAAATGTAATGAAAGTTTATGGATATCAGTTACACAGAGGAGGCATATGGGAAAAAATATGGAACGTGCAGCCAGTTTTATTAGCAGTAACCTGCTGTCAACATAATTATTTTTGTAATTTCCCAGCTTGAGTACTTTATCTACATTCCTGGCTACTTGCTAAGAGAGGTCAGGAACAATGGTCACATGTCAGTGTAGCGTGCTATAGGCTAGTTTTGTCTTACGATTTTATTTAGAGGAACTTACACATAAGACTGAAACTACATACAGCATAATTTGAGATTTGAGGCTTCCTTGCATGAATGTAGGGTAAATGTCAAATTTGGACTTCCTGTATCAGTGCACTATATCTAAAAATGTGTTCACACAAAGTGAGAGACAAACTGAACGATCATTTTCTATGTAATTTCACCGATAGAAGAAAGCGGGAAAGCGATAGCATGACAAGCGACGTGTATGCAAATTAGCTATTACACAATAATGCTACATTCACTTGCTTTGTACAGCGACTTGCAATAACAAAGTTACCAGAGATCGTTCATTTCCAATCGAAAGCTGATGACTTCCGGCAACGGAGACCAAATGTCCAGTGGCATGACAACGTTGAGAAAAGTTTACTACCTATGGCAGTCAAGACAGTTGAGCGCATAAGAGCCGTGAAAAAGAGATCGACACTGCTGAATTTTATATTTTAACATCAAAGAATGTTTCGTTTTAGCGGCAAGAAAACTGATTTGTTGTCAGGTTGATGGCTAGTTGAATCACCACCCACCACCCACTGATATTATTACTGATGACTTCATAATACAGATACTATAGACTTGCAGAGATAAAACCGCTGTGTGTGAACGCTGCATGTGTAAAGTGACAAATCCAAATCTTTTCATCTTATCCTGTCATCTAATATATACTATCCTCTACGCAGAGAGGATACGAAGAAATCTAAAGCACGAAAGGAAGTAGCCGAGATGTAGCTATCGCTTTATTAAAACAGGACCGTTGATTCTGAATACAAATAAATCGGATACTTTAGTAAATTGTGTGCTTTATATTTTAGCATCCACACCCCAGCAAAACAAACAACGACTATCCTGAATGCCGGATATCAATGCTTTATGTAGCGTACACTACTTACTACACTAAATGCTCTACTGGGAGCTTTTTTTCTTTCTTACCGAATCCAAAACAAATCCGCAAGCACAGCTTAGAAGAGAAACAATGTGAAAGTAACTCCCCAGTCAGTCGGCTGTATTTTCTAAAACAGATCAAAATTTCATGCAGAGGAAGAGAGAAAAAAAATGGCCTTATCAAAACGCCCAAACTGTGGCCGGTAATAGCTTCCAGTGGGCGCTGCATTATTAATGATATGTAGTTAAATTTGCCCCCTGCCACCTTTTAAATCATGCGCATATGACTAAGATAATGACCGGCGGGAATCTGCACCCGAGCCTCTCTCCCCATGGCCCTGTTGGGTTACGGGTTAATGACATCATTTTTATTCAGGCAGGTTCTTCCAGTATTACTGGCAGTCAGGTGCTGAGTATTTGCGTACACGTTTGTGTGAGTGTGTATTTGTGTGTGTGTGTGCCTGAGAGAGAGAGAGAGAGAGAGACAGAGACAGAGAGTGTGTGTGTGTGATGCTGAATCAGGGACAGCAGGACTTTGTTCCTGGATTCTTCATCACATCCAGCTAGAATGACTCACCGAACAGAGCTGGAAGTAATAGCCTTAACATCAGTGGTGAATACTGCAGCTGGGAATTTACCCAAGCGAGAGCTAGTTCAGGGTCTTAACCTCAAGTAATAGCCATAATAAAGCGTGATTAATCTTATTAAACAGGCGAGGGTAGGTGTTCCACCAAAGACACGCAGACTGGAGTAGTGCATTTGGAGTGGAGGTATGTTTCTAAAGGGAATCTACAGTTAGGAAAGGAGACGTGACGATGATAATGATGATGATGATGATGATGATGGACGATTCGGTCCGAAAGGGTGTGAGCTTCGGGTGAGTCACAGGGAGAGTCCGTCAGGCTAAAAACGACAGTGTTACGAAACTGAAGTCACACCCTAGCCCTTTCTCCGTCCAGAATGTGGACACGCCTGTGGATGCGAGCACGCAACACACATATGCTCGCATACACACACACGCACACACACACATGCAGTATATATACACACACAAATTGGTAGGATGCTTGCAGCCAAGCCAGGGAGGTCGAAAAAGAAAACAGAGATGATTCAGCGTTATTCTAGGTGCCGTCAAAAAGGAAAACGCTGCCTTAATGGAAAAATAAGGGTGCGAATAGCCGTCCTCTATAATTTGCATAATTCCTCGTATTTATTCTGCTTGTTTCTTTTCTCTCCAGCGCAAGGACAAATATGGGCATGTTATGCAAGCAGGCCAAGGCTTTTTTTGAGATCATTTTTTATTTTTACATTTCCATGATTCATTTTCACTGTCAGTTACATTCATAAAAGCTTCCAGGAAGCCAAAAGTGGAGAATTATCTGTAGATCACTGAGGAGGACATGCTGGCGAAAATGTATAGAATACAAATATGGGGATATAGGGATGAGGGATAAACGTTATGGGATGGTACTTTTTTTAAGTTTAAGTCGAGCGTCAGTCAGAGTGTGACTGTGCACGTTTAAAATGTAAAAAATTCAGACAGAGGAAGAGGGCTACTTTTAGCTACATAATCAGTGAGCCATGTGTAAGCTGCTTTCTAAATTTCACCCTCAGATGGCTGCACATGTTCACACACACACACACAAACAGGTTCCACTCTACCTTGAGTATGTCACGCTGCAGAAACAGGATCCTGAGTAACTCACACACACACACACACACACACACATGTCAGCTCTGTAGCTCAGCCCTGGGTTCTAGGATTCTAGGATTGTACGATTGTGACTGAAATAGGCCTCTCACGCTGACTGCATTAGTTCCCATCAGCAGCCAATCTTCTGATCCATGCCAAAAATCCCTCAACAGCTTTCCCGGAGTCGATGTCACCGAAATTCATCCTGGTAACTTTCTGGTAACTGTGTATGAATAACTCTCCATGTTGACTGCATAAACAGGTACAGATATAGTCCCTAATAAATAGTACTGTGTGGCATTCTTTGACTCCATCCACACTTCATAGAACAGCAATCAAATCTGTGCAGAAATGCCAAAGGTGAAGTTCAGATCTAAATATAGGCCTAGTCTCCTAACCTGACAGCTATGTGATGCTCTTTACTGCTAAATGAACCAGACATTTTCCGTCTAAATGCCAGATTTTCCGAAAAAGACTCATCAGCAAAAGGTGCTGCAGCGAAGACTAAAATGAAGGGTTTGGTTTCAGAGCCGTGGAGTTTAACCTGATTCAGGCATATCAACACTGTCCAAGCAAAATATTCATTCTGGCAGCAGAGGCATATGAGCATTTTTTATTTTTTACCAGCCTGGTTTGTTGTGCTGAAGTTCAGCATTGAATTTCTTTGTGGTGTCACAGTGTACAGTGATGGCTAAGGGCTCAAATGAAAGAAGACACTCAGAATATGTCATTTTATTAAGCATTTCTGTTTTTTTATGTAGCAACCACCATCAGTGATTTCTGCTTATCAGTAATCAGGGTGAAAATATCAATAATTTCCTGTACCAGCTGTCCCAAAATTGCTATCAAATTATTATTTGTGGTTCAAATTGACTGCAAATACATTGCTTAGAAAGATAATAAAATTCCCTTTAATCTGATATAAATATCCAAAAAATTGCTCTTTGTTAAGTTGACCGTCCGCCCATGTAATTACCAGTGCCATTTGTTTATTTTGCAGCATCGTGTGTGTTGAGTTTTCCGGAGTCTTGCATGATTTGAGGTCAAATGTGAAATATTTTAGGTTTATAAATGCTAATAAGGTGACGTTCATTAAATGTGTCAATAAAGAAAGTTTCTATAGGAGCAAACTTTATTTTCATATGACCAGCCGAAATTAGTTCCCAAAATATTTCCTGACCAGCTACAGCCAAAATGGTTATATATTCTGAACGTAGAGATTATAACCTTTCTTTTGATGTAAAAAATTATTTTTAGAAATAAATGCTTTGTAACTCGCATTATATCTAAATCCACACTTCCCGATCTTTTAACCCTGTGCGGTGGCCTCGAATAGCGAGGGAGTCGAGACGCCATTTTGTTTAAGCTACTTTGCCGACATAGGCGATAAATCCATTCGTTTAACTTGGGAAAATTTTCAGTTATTTAACGAGTGCATACTGCATGAAATTATTCAGTAAGAAAATATTTTTGATATATATGCTATTATTTACCACTATTAGTACTTTTTTTAATGAAATGAAAATCGTAGGTCACGATTGTAGCAGGTGTTACAATCAAAATCAAAAGTTATAGAAATTTATACAGAATTTTTACCGACTCAAAGCCATTTATTTAGAGCAAAAAATCTCCAAAATGGTAATTTTAGAAAAAAATTGCCACTGTTTTGGAATTATCTCAATGACAAATTTCAGAAACAACCATTAGGGATAAAATGGGAATCAAATAGTTTAATAATTAAATGTAACAATTTATTCTTATTTCTAGTTATTTAGTTATTTTTTCATTTTCTCTTTTCATTTTTTTCCCCTCCCCTTTCTCTGTTTCTCTTCTTTTGTAAAGCTGCTTTGAGACAATGTTCATTGTAAAAGGCGCTATACAAAATAAATTGAATTGAATTGAACTGAAAATAAGAAAAATACTAAGCTGAAAATTTGATGGTGGTTGCTATTTTATGTAGCATGCTGGGGCAATTATTTTATAGAAAGGTCCCAAAAAAAACCCCAAAATTTTATGTTTTACCTTTTGTGATTTTTTGTGATATTTTTTGTTATTTTCCCCACACACAGGTTTCTATCTTCAAAGTAAATGTTGATTAAACCCATTTCTGCTCTCTGAGATGCCCCAATTACTTCTTCATAGGCATCTACAATTTGTTACATTTTAAACAATTGAGGCTTAAGGGCCTTGCTCAGGGGCCCAGCAGTGTCAGCTTGGTGGACCCAGGATTCATACTTACAACCTTCTGAGCAGTAATCCAACACCTTAACCACTAAACTTCCACATCCCACAACATACACATCTCACATTGAAAGCCAACAGAGTCCTGACTCATTTTCTATCAGACTCACAGCCAGAACATCACTCATTTGTTTATACTGATTGAAAATATCCCATAAGTTGAAATGAAACACCAGTGTACTGCTAAAATAAAGGGTTAAGGTTGCTACTAACTGCTTCACTTGCTGTCATACAAGGGAGTCAAAGCTCTTGGTAGACATGTTCTTGTGTTTAGGCCTCGAGCATGTTTATGTCTCTCAGGCACAAAAAAAAACACACAAAAAGACTGGCAGGGAAGAAATAAGATTAGATCCATAAAGTTATCATGGTGTCATTTCTGTTTTCCCAACACTTCTTTTTTCAAGTAAGGAATAAACCAAGACACAGTTAACACACTTCACCTCAGCCCACATCATACCACCTTATGTGATGGAGTGCATACTTATGCACTACGCCTTTTGTTTTATAGTATAAATAGTGTGTGTAGTGTTCACACTGACAAGAAGAAATCCACTTCATGCACTAACAGCTTTGCCCATGTCAAAGAAAAGGGGAGGAGCTACCGGGAGCCAACGCTGAATGAAAACATTTTCAAGATCAAGTGAACATTTTGTCCTCAAAGTTGATGTGTTAGAAGCAGGAAAAATGGGCAAGCGTAAGGATTTTAGACAAGGGCCTGATTGTGATGGCTCGACGGCTGGATCAGAGCATCTGCAAAACTGCAGCTCTTGTAGGGTGTTCCCGGTCTGGACTTCAAGGATCTGCTGCTAACTTCTAGGTGCCAGATACCACAGAACACCTTCAGGGATCTGCCTCGTCGGGTCAGGGCTGTTTTGGCAGCAAATGGGGGACCAACACAATATTAGGCAGGTGGTCATAATGTTATGCCTGATTGGGGTATAGTTTCATATAATGTTGTAAAACACCCACAAAAAGTTAGCTCGTTCCTGCCGTCACTCATGTTATAGCAGCTATGAACAGACATATCATTGTTTTCTTTCTTGAAGTTAATAAGAGAAAAGTTGCACCAGTAAAACTTGCAAAATATTCATGTCGGAAGACTTTCCTGTAGTGGAAAACTTACTGCTCCAAAGCACTGGCACTGGAGACTCCTTCCATAACTGTTAAATAAACGTCTCCATATAGAAAAGCTACTTTGTAAAGTTTCTAGTATAGGCCACCAATTCCTTGTGGATTAGCTGAGATATGTAGTAGCATTACGCTCTGAAGAGCATTAATATAAACCTGTGAAGGGTTCAAAGTCCTGCATCTCTAATGTGTGTCCACGTAAGTGCTCATTTCCTGTTCATAAATGCAACATGACAACTTTTTATGAAACGCAAATCTGATTTGTCGTTCTTCGCACTCGTTATTTCAGTCAACCTATTTTGTGTAACAACTTTAAAATCCTTACTTGCATTTTTACAATTATTATTTTGCCTTTACAATATACACCAACCAGGCATAACATTATGACCACCTGATAATATTGTGTTGGTCCCCCTTTTGCTGCCAAAACAGCCCTGACCCATCCTGCACTGTGTATCCTGACACCTTTCTATCAGAACCAGCATTAACTTCTTCAGCAATTTGAGCAACAGTAGCTCGTCTATTGGATCGGATCACACAGGCCAGCCTTCGCTCCCCACATGCATCAGTGAGCCTTGGCTGCCTATGACCCTGTCTCACACACACACACATGAAGCAAGCAAAATCTCACTACTGAAATTTTGAGAAGGTAGGGCCAAGCGGACAGCTTCAGAGAGTTACAACAAAACACGTTCCAGCTACAAATTGAGAAAATTCAGCAAAAGTGCAATGTAAGGCTCCCAAAAGACACATCAGACAAGTGGGAAATTGTTCAATATAGCGTCAGGTGATTAAGTTTAAACCCTCGTGATGCCACAGCTGGGAGAAAATTGAGCAAACTGGCTGTGTTGTCTGTGTGGGAGGGGCATAATCTCTCTCACCTGTCAATCATTGTTAGTTATAGACATCTGTGAGCTCAAATATGAGGAAGAAGGCAGATTGTACGTTTTGTAGCTAATTGATTAAGACTTATGACTACTGATCGGAAGGTTGCGAGACACTTAATCTTCAACTGCTCAGGTGTATAACCTCACAGATTGATAAGTCACTTTGGATAAGATAAATGTAAATATATGATTAAATGATCTCCATAAAAGTCAGCAGGGAGAGCTGAAGTTAAACAC
>NC_080710.1:28088279-28115779 GCF_019097595.1 Hemibagrus wyckioides | reverse complement strand
GTTTGAACTAGGTTTATGGGACAAATAAGCACAAACAATGGCGACAACGTGACTATCATTAGGCTCTGCTTTCATCGCTATAAAACAAAATGAACCCTGCGTACGGCATGCTAGTCGGAAGGAATAACGAGCATGTCTCGAACTTGGTCATGACTTTAAAAGAGGAGAAATGTTGCAGGAGAAATGACTCAAAAAAAACAAAGCTACGTTGAGTTTATCTTCCTTACCTCGAGAACTGGGGAAGTGAAATTTATGCATGACTGCATTTTGTCTTAGACAATAATGACTGATTGTGTGATTGTACTTTTACTGCCGAGCTAAATAATGAGTATAAAGGCGCATTATGGAGCTCATTTCAAATAATCAATTGAACAATGCATTTATCAACGTAAACAAATATGTTCTGTCGTCTCCTTTAGACAAATAGACGCAGTGACTGAATATGACATCTCATATGTGTGAAAAAGCACATTGCTTACATCGTACTGCCCCCATCAGACTGAACGTGAGCACTGCCCCTTAAGCTACGTCGACTTTCCTGGCAAAACAAAAGTCCGATTATGAAACATCTGATCGAATCTGAGCGCTCTCGTCCTGAGATCATGACCTCTATTCCAAAACATGACAGAAATGAAATTATCAAGCACCAGCGCAGATGAAGGAGGCAAGACGTAAGGGGGGAACACGACATGACTCCGAGGACGTCGAGACCAACCAGACTCCTGCTAGCAAATGCCGTGGCAACACCACAATGTTTCATTCGTCATGACATTTCCCAGCCATTCAGCGCAATTCACTTAGATATGCAAATTCAATGCCTGTAATCTGATTTCCATAAATGTCATTCAAGATGTGAATGGGGACGGAAAAGATGTCTTGTGTCCTTTCGCAAGGAAGAAAGAGAGTGGAGAAGAAAAGAGGAGAAATGTGTATTACTCAGATAAGCAGAGCCACCGAGAAACATGGTGGCTTATCAAATGCGGAAGTGAAACACTGTCCGGCTGTAACATCCACACACTTTTACTTTACTACATGACTTTTATTTTATTTCATAATAATTTTAATAATAGCTGCATTTTATTTAGAAGCACTTTTGCTCAAATTTTAAATTATTATTATAAATTAATATTTTTATAAATAAATAATATTATTAATTATTTGTGTGTATATTATTATTATTATTATTATTATTATTATTATTATTATTATTATTATTAACAGTAATAATAATAATAATAATAATAATAATAATAATTATTATTATTATTATTATTATTATTATTATTATTATTATTATTATTTGTGTGTGTATTATTATTATTATTACTACTATTAATAATAATAATAATAATAATAATAATAATAATAATAACATTTTATTCATAAGCTACTTTTCTAAAATTTTCCAAAATTATTAGTTTTATTTATTTATTTGTTTGTGAGTTTGTTTGTTTGTTTTTATAATCCACACACTTACTTCACTACATGACTTTTATTTTATTTAATAATAATTTTTATATTAGCTGCATTTTATTTATTTATTTATTTATTTATTTATTTACTACATGACTTTGATTTTTGTTTGTTTCCCCAATAATAATTTTAAAAAATAGCTGCATTTTATTTATAAGCACTTTTGCTGACATTGTCCAGATTTATTTATTTGTTTGTTTGTTTGTTTGTTTGCTTGCTTGTTTGTTTGTTTGCTTGTTTGTATGTTAGCTTGTTTATTGAAATTAATTTGATTTACACATTTAAAATAACAATTACAATCCTACAATACTACTACTACTTCTACCTTCTTCTAGTAGTGGTGGTAGTAGTAGTAGTAGTAGTAATAATAATAATAATAATAATAATAATAATAATAATAATAATAATAATAATAATAATAATAATAAAGCCATTTTATTTATACATCCCTTTTATTTATACATCCCATTTTCCAAAATACAATACTACAAAATACAATACTACTAAAAGAACATCAAAGAAAAAAAGAAAATGCTGGTTGATAAAACTAGGAAAACATAAAGCAGAGTTAAGGAAACTTCTAACAATAGTCGCGCTCTTTATGTTACCTATACAGATTACAGCTCTGTGTCTGAGTCAGTGTTTAATGAGGTATAACGCCTAAATCTTAATTAAAATCCTTATCAGCGGTTGTTTTTAATCAAACGTAATGAAGAGCTGATGATTGTTTCGAATGACCTGTTAATGACCTGGTTATACAGAGGAAATAAGATCTCCGTTTAATTACAGTTAACCCGAGGGGAATACACACGCTTGATTCGAGTGTGAGCAAAAAAAAAAAAAAGATAACCAGTAGTGTGTAATGAAACCTTATAATGAAACTCTATACACAGTGACACACTTGTGACAATACAAACAGATGGTACAGTACAAAAGGTAAAGCCAGGGGTGTGTATAAAGTTTAGTCCTATTCTTATGAATTAATTCATATCAAAGCAAATGAAATCCATCTAGATGCTTTCAAAAACTCATTACAATTTCATATACACTGTATTGCCAAAAGTATTGGGACACCCCTCCAAATCATTGAATTCAGGTGTTGTTTTTCAGGGGTTGAGCTCGGCCCCTTAGTTCCAGTGAAAGGAACTCTTAATGCTTTATACCAAGACATTTTGGACAATTTCATGCTCCCAACTTTCAGGGAACAGTTTGGGGATGACCCCTTCCTGTTCCAACACGACTGCACACCAGTAAAGTCTAGAAAGACATGGATGAGCGAGTTTGGTGTGGAGGAACTTGACTGACCTGCACAGAGTCCTGACCTCAACCCCATAGAACACCTTTAGGATGAATTAGAGCGGAGACTGTGAGCCAGACCAAAACTGGGACGTCTGCCTTTACATGCACATGAATGTAATATGGAGCTGTCCCGCCCTTTACAGCTATAACATCTTCATCTCTTCTGGGAAGGCTTTCCACAAGGTTTAGGAAAGGGAATTTTTTGACCATTCCTCTAGAAGCGCATTTGTGAGGTCAGGCACTGATGTTGGACTAGAAGGTCTGGCTTGCAGTCTCCACTCTAATTCATCCCAAAGGTGTTCTATCAGGTTGAGGTGCAGTCATGTTGGAACACGAAGGGGTCATCCTCAAACTGTTCCCACAAAGTTGGGAGCATGAAATTGTCCAAAATGTCTTGGTATGAAGCTGAAGCATTAAGAGTTCCTTTCACTGGAACTAAGGGGCCGAGTCCAACCCCTGAAAAACAACACCTGAATTCAATGATTTGGAGGGGTGTCCCAAAACTTTTGCCAATATCGTGTATATTGTGCTTTTAACAATAGAACTTGTCACAAAGCAGCTTTAAAGAAATCCAGACGTGGATATATTTAGATCCGTAATGAGAAATCCAGAGGCGGCAGCAGAAAATGAAACGTCATAAGGAGAAAACTTATATGGGAAGCCATTCTCTTCCACCAGACAGTGAGATTATAAATGATTAGCGTACACAGGTGTAGAAGAGAAACATCACACAGTACTGAGTGTGGGTAAAGGATGAGCAGATGTGAATGAGAGTCCTGGGGTCAGCAAGCGTGAGACTTAGAGCAAGAGATAGAGCAAATTCCTCATAAGATTTGGTTCCATCTTCTCTAAAGCACTGTAGAAAGTGTGGTTAATGTGATACGTTTGTGCCCATTTATCAACCTGTGATCTTTGTGCTTCTGGGGATTTGTGAAAACTCAGCAGTAGTTTTACACTCCTGAGAATGAACACTCGGTCAGATCTCATGTTCTTAGGTCTCTCTCTCTCTCTCTCTCTGTGAGTGTGTAAGTAAGTTAGGGTCCATATTTGTATTGTAGTTGTAGCTTCAATTACACATCCTTCAGCTGCAATATGGCTAAAAATCTAATTCAGGTTTTATTTGTTACATACACGATCATACACAGTACGACATGTAGTAAAATGGGTTTTTTTTACCACTGTCCTATAATGGAAATAAAAATGTAAAACTAGAATATAAAAATATAAGAAATACATTTTATATAAAATGTAAAACTAGAATATGAGAAATATGAGAAGAAAAGAAGAATCTAAAATAAAAAGAGTATCAGAAAATAATAGAAAATCTAATATAAAATAGACTGACTATCAATTATACAATACAATCTGTAAAAATAAAAAAATAAAATAAAAATTATATATATATATATATATATATATATATATATATATATATATATAGCGCAATGTTAGCGCAGTGGTATCTCAAGTGGTTAAGGCTCTGGGTTGTTGATCTAACAAGAAAATCAACTTAGACATTGGTGCAAGGAAAGTCAAACGGTGAACCAGAGCATCATGGACTCCCAAAGCTCAGTGATGTGTGTGGAAGGAAGGCTAGCTCATCTGATCAGATCCCACAGAAGAGCCACTGTAGCACAAACTGCTGGAAACGTTAATGACAGAAACTGCCTAATCTATCCTGCTGCCATACTTACATATACAGACACCCTTATCCAGAGCAAGTTACATTTTAATGAGCAGTTGAGGGTTAAGGGTCCTGCTCAGGACTGCAGTGGTGGTTTGGTGAACCTGGGGTTTCTAGTCCAATGCCATAACCTCTAAGCTACTGTACCATATTCCCACATATGGCTGAAGCCTCATCACAAACTGCTCGCTGCTACTGAGGATGTCTCCACATGCATAGCCTAAAGATACATGAGATTACTGTGCATTGTAGCACTCAGAAACCATGAAGATGGCCTTGAGTTGGAATTGCTCTGATAGCTTTAGGACGTAGGACTTCAAATAAATTCAATTTATTTGTATAGCACTTTTAAGAATGGACATTGTCTCAAAGCAGCTTTACAAATTTATAGAACCATAGAAAAAAAATGATAAAGTTTAAAGTTAAGTTACTATTTATCCCTAACATTTATCCCTAATGAGAAGCCTGAGGTGACGGTGGTGAGGAAAATCTCCCTGAGATGATATGAGAAAGAAACCTTGAGAGGAACCAGACTCAGAAGAGAACCTCATCCTCACATGGGTGACAATGGACAGAAAATAATATAACTGTTGATAATGTCCTTTCTACAACAGCAATCAAGAGCTCTTGAGGAACAGATCAGAGTAGTTTCTGAGTTCATTTTTGACTTGTCACTAAAACCTTCCTGTAGAAAGCAGACTGAGGCCACTTAAGTTTCCATCATTGAACAGCTGATTACTTCAACAAGATTTCCTGGTCACACACTTGCACTTTTTTTTTTACCCATCTAGTGTACAGATATAGAAGGGAAATGATTTATAATCACACCAGATGAGGATGAGGTTCCCTTTTGAGTCTGGTTCCTCTAAAAGGTTTCTTCTTCATATCGTCTCAGGGAGTTTTTCCTCACCACCGTCACCTCTGGCTCACTCATTAGGGATATTTGTTATTACATTTATTGGGGATATTCTTTGTATAATATATTTGTTTCTAAAGTTGCTTATATAACAATAAATAAAATTGTTTTGAATTTAATTGGCTATAAAAACGTTAAATACACACAAAGAGCCACTGGGTGGCAGCAACGTTCAACAAATAAATTCACCCAAAACTACATCCTAAATTAGTGGAAATTTATTTTTTCTTACGTTTTACATTTTAAAGTCAATGAGCTCAAGAGAGAGAGAGAGAGAGAGAGAGAGAGAGAGAGGATCTTCTAGATATTTTACAGTGTGCTTTGTGTATTTATTCTTAATTCTTTCTTCCTGACTTCATAATTTACATTTCTTTCATACATGTTATGTATAAATGGCATTATTGCTTCCTGAGAAAAGCCATATTAAATTTTGTTGCACTGTATACATTGACAATAAAGTATCTTATCTTATGTCACCTTGAACTCCATTATTGTCTAAATAAACCGACTTCAAGCACGACATTAAATACTAAACTTTAAAGAATCAGCAATACTCAATAATGATATGTATTGTTGATATACACTATATTGCCAATAGTTTTGGGACACCCCTCCAAATCATTAAATCCAGGTGTTCCAATCACTTCCATGGCCACAGCTGTATAAAATCAAGCACCTAGGCATGCAAACTGCTCAGCAACTCAGCGACGAAGTTGTAGGCCATGTAAAATCACAGAGCGGGGTCAGTGCATGCTGAATCACACAGTGCACAGAAGTTGGCAACTTTCTGCAGAGTCAATAGCTACAGACCTCCAAACTTCGTGTGGCCTTCAGAATATCTCAAGAACCGTGCATAGAGAGCTTTATGGAATGGGTTTTATTGGCCGAGCAGCTGCATCCAAGCCTTATATCACCAAGTGCAATGCAAAGCGTCAGATGCAGTGGTGTAAAGCATGCTGCCACTGGACTCCAGAGCAGTGGAGAAATGTTCTCTGGAGTGGGTTTGGTGGTGGCCAGGAGGACGATACTTGACTGGCCTAAACTCACCCCGATAGAACACCTTTAGAATGAATTAGAGCAGAGACTGCAAGCAAGGCCTTCTCGTCCAACATCAGCGCCTGACCTCACAAATGTACTTCTAGAGGAATGGTCAAAAATTCCCATAAACACACTCCTAAACCTTGTAGAAAGCCTTCCCAGAAGAGTTGAAGCTGTTATAGCTGCAAAGAGTGGGCTAACTCCATATTAAACCCTATGGATTAAGAATGGGATGTGACACGTTTGGACAGGATTAGGAACAAGTACATCAGAGGGACAGGTCATGTTGGACGTTTGGGGGGATAGAGTTAGGAAGGACAGATTAAAGATGGTTTGGACATGTTCAGAGGAGGGAGAGTGAGTATATTGGTAGGAGAATGTTGGACATGGAGCTGCCAGGCAGGAGGAAAAGAGGAAGGCTGAAGAGGAGGTATATTGATGTAATAAATGAGGATATGAAGCTAGTGGGTGCAAGTGTTGAGGATGCAGAAGATAGGGATAGGTGGAGAGAGATGATTCGTTGTGGCCACCCCTGAAGGGAAAAGCCCGAAGAAGAAGATTAAGAACTTTTGGCAATATAGTGTATATTGTTAAAAACAAGTTCTAGAGTTCGCATATTCTATACCAATAAACTGTTCAGTGCTGTTCTTACCACTAGAGGTCAGCACTGTGTTTACTCTGGCAAAAACGATCCTCAAAAAAATCTGTTTTGCTTAAATTATCGCCTAAATAAAAGCTAAAAAGCTAGCGGTTTCCAGGTAAAATCTCTAAACACACTTTTATATTACAGAATATGTAGGCTATGTGACGAGTTAAGATGTAAATTGAATACAATTGCGATTTATTAGTTTGGATCAATGTGTTTTTCACACATAAGCACACATTTCTAGTGGTTCCATCCATTTGCTGGCAATGTATCTTAATGTAAAATTGGACCTTTTTAAATAGTGCACACTCTAGGATGTAGTTTCAAGGTAAACATTAGGAAATAAAACTAAAGAATAGTTTAAGCCTAATGGGAGAATGTGTTATGGAATCGCATTTCATTTCAGTTGTGTCTTAGTCACGATAAAAGTACTTTATCTTGCTTTTGCATTAAAGGTATAATCACATCAGCTGCTGCAGCAAGATTGAATTAAATGAATCTAAATTCATTCATTCATTGTTTTTTTTGTACCTTTTATCCAGTGCAGGTTTAAGGAGGGCCTAGGGGGAGTGCCAACTCATTACAGGGCACAATCACACATGTACACACACATTCACACACTACAGACAACTTAGACATGCTAGTCAGCCTACAACAAATGTCTTTGGACTGGTGGAGGAAACTGGAGAACCTGTAGGAAACCCCAGAAGCTCTGGGAGAACATGAAAACCCCACACAAAGGACAAATACGGAACTAAAACTCCTAACCCTGGTAGTATGAGGCAATTTCTGATATCCACAGATTCTTATTTAAAGTTCCATTATGTATTACTAAATGATTTAAAAGGTGAATTACGTTAATTAGTATCATTTGATTGGCTTCTTAGCACTCATTTTATAGACACGCCCCTTAACTTCACTTCACATCCTCATAAATCATAATGAGGATAAGTTTCACTTTTACAGAGGTGTAACTTCGCTTTCAAGTCGTTAATTGTCCTGGTGAAATTAATGTCATGACAATCCTTGCTAATGGTAAATTTAGTTCGACTCCAGTTGAACCACTGGAAGTTCTGGGGGGTGGAGCTTTATGGTGTACATTAAGTGAAGTTTATTTGTCAAATATACATTACTGCATTCTTTCTTCATATATCACATCCTTGTGGTTTGGGGTCAGAGCGCAGGGTCAGCCATGATGCAGCACCACTGGATCAGGGTGGGTAGGGGGCCTTGCTCAAGGGCCCAACGGGGGCAGTTTCGCAGTGCTAGGGCTTGAACCCCGATCCTCCGGTCAACGACCCTGAACCTTAACCACTTGAGCTACCACCACCCCATGCATGGCTGGCCAGCTCCAAAAAAATAAAAATAAATAAATGAAATAAAAAAAATTAAAAAAAATCAGTCATATTTTATTCATCTCCACACATTTAACGGTTAGAAACCATTTTCCCTACAGATCTTCCCTAATGCATATTTAATAGCAATGTTAGTAGCAATAGTTTAACAAGGCAGCCAATTACTGCATATACTTCTATTTAGAGACCAATATAGCCACATCATTGAAATATTTGAATCCTTACCTCAATCCAATATAGAGTTCATCCCCAAAAATATCAGCTTCTGTAATAGATCTGGTACCGACATAATTCACGTCCTCTTTTTAAATGAAATTCTACCAGTAATTGAACGGTATTTGACGCTATTAACTATGATAAACTCATCACTTACCTGTTGCTAAATATTTTAAACTATTAATGAAGATGTCTGATCTTGACCCATGTGAATTTTTTCAAACTAAACATCAACATCAGACCTTCTTTCAACAGCCTAGGAAAGGTGCTTATGCTTTCAAAGCTATTACATGCACTAAATATTCCAATTAGGGTTTAGGCCTGTTTACAGAACCGATATAGCGCTGGTTAAAGTAGTAAATGATCGCTAAACAGGGCTGTCTTCCTGTTTGTGTTGTTTGAGTAACTGTGACTTCTCTAAAGTAAAATTACACAAAGGTCTCTTCTAGGCTCACTTTTTTCTCTCGTGCGTTTGCTACCCTTTACAAATATTCATAAAACAGTGACATGATAATAGTAAGAGTTCACAGGGAACGTCTGAGCCTTTCTGAAAGTCATTTACAGACATTACCTTTACATCTACAGTGTTTTGGGAAACATTTTGAGTCTAGTTTGATTCGTAAGTCTCTTTAATAGCAGTATTATGTTTTGGTCTTTTTCAATCTAATATAGAGATTATATACAATAGACACGGAGTTCATTTTCCTAGAGACTTATTTATCTTCGTTGTCACAGAGAATGTTAAAGGAGGTCATTCTTACCATTTACAGTAACGTTGTACAGCAGCTCACCTGTGTGTGACAGGTGATAACACTTTGACATTGCACTACTACAACCATTAACATCATTATATTCTAGATTCTAAAGGTTCTTCATATTCATTTTTCCAGTTTGCATGTGTGTACTGTAATGTCTTTCATATCTGCACTGCTACATTTCATTTAACTTATTCTATTCTATATACTTTATATTGCCAAAAGTTTTGGGACACCCCTCCAAATCATTGAATTCAGGTGTTGTTTTTCAGTGGTTGGACTCGGCCCCTTAGTTCCAGTGAAAGGAACTCTTAATGCTTCAGCTTCATACCAAGACATTTTGGACAATTTCATGCTCCCAACTTTGTGGGATCAGTTTGGGGATGACCCCTTCCTGTTCCAACATGACTGCACACCAGTGCACAAAGCAAGGTCCATAAAGACATGGATGAGCGAGTTTAGTGTGGAGGAACTTGACTGGCCTTACAAATGCGTTTCTAGAGGAATGGTTAAAAATTTGCATAAACACACCCCTAAAACTTGTGGAAAGCCTTCCCAGAACAGTTGAAGCTGCTATAGCTGCAAAGAGCAGGACAACTCCATATTACATTCATGTGCATATAAAGGCAAAACTTTTGGCAACATAGTGTGTGTGTGTGTGTGTGTGTATAATATTTTGTGTATGTGTGTGTTGAGGAAACAAGAATTTCCTCATTAGGATCAATAAATAGATCTATCTGTCTGTCCGTCTATCTATCTATCTATCTATCTATCTATCTATCTATCTATCTATCTATCTATCTATCTACTCCTTTAAGACCACTCCCCCATTCTATCTATCTATCTATCTATCTATCTATCTATCTATCTATCTATCTATCTATCTGTCTGTCTGTCTGTCAGTCTATCTATCTATCTATCTATCTATCTATCTATCTATCTATCTATCTATCTATCTATCTATCTGTCTATCTACTCCTTAAGACCACTCACCCCATTCTATCTGTCTGTCCGTCTATCTATCTATCTATCTATCTATCTATCTATCTATCTATCTATCTATCTATCTATCTGTCTGTCTGTCTGTCAGTCTATCTATCTATCTATCTATCTATCTATCTATCTATCTATCTATCTATCTATCTATCTACTCCTTTAAGACCACTCCCCCATTCTATCTATCTATCTATCTATCTATCTATCTATCTGTCTGTCTGTCTGTCTGTCTGTCTGTCTGTCTATCTATCTATCTGTCTATCTACTCCTTAAGACCACTCACCCCATTCTATCTGTCTGTCTGTCTGTCCGTCCATCCGTCTGTCCATCTATCTATCTATCTATCTATCTATCTATCTATCTATCTATCTATCTATCTATTCCTTAAGACCACTCACCCCATTCTATCTGTCTGTCTGTCCATCTATCTATCTATCTATCTATCTATCTATCTATCTATCTACTCCTTAAGACCACTCACCCATTCTATCTATCTATCTATCTATCTATCTATCTATCTATCTATCTATCGACTCCTTAAGACCACTCCCCCATTCCCACCTATATTCACGAAGCTCCGCCTTCAGGTACTTATTCAGTTAGGTAGATTACGGCGTCTAGAAAATGACTGCCAGCACGCGCATCCAATCACAAACACGACAGGAAGTCACTTTTACAAACAACTTTTCTCCAGCGACTTGTCATGTTCATGTTCTACATAACCACATAAAGAAATAAAAACAAGTCGCACCTTTATACAGTACAACAAAACAATTCCACTTTAATTAATTATGTTCTTTGTGGTGCGGTTTATTTATCGTCTGTTATATACTGTATATTTAAAAAAAAAAAACAAACAAAAAAAAACGTTAGCCTGGGGCTATTAGGAAACGTGTGTGCGTGCGTGCACGTGCGCGAACTCGTCTGTTTCCCCGCCCACTTGAACCGGAACCTTTTTTTCCCCCCATCTCCTCTGCTCTGTTGCATGTCGGCGTAGTTATGGAGTGACACCCACCGCAGCAGCACAGCGAAAACCCTACCCACAGCTAGGATGTTGCGCTGACCGTTCTTCTCACAAGAGCGGCGAGAGGGTTTTGTTAAAATGACCACTCGGTTCCAGTGAAGAGCGTGACGAGGTCGTTTCATGACGGCGACGTGGTGTTAATCCGTGGCTCCGGCTTTTGGGGAGTGTGTAGCCGGAGATTTTTTGTTTTTGGGGTGGGGGGGATATTACGGGGCGGGTCGAGCCGAGCCGTGTTCGGTGCGCGCGCTCGGTGGATTTACTCTATATTATTGAATATCAGCCGTCGGTGCGTTACAAATGGCTTTACATTACGCACGGCTGATACCGAGACCGGATGCATGTGTGTAGACGATCAGAGAGAAAGAGAAAGCGAGAGAGACAGTGTCCTTCGAGGTGCTGCTACGCCCCGTCCGTTCCTCCCTGACTCGGGTGGCATCCCTCCATCCACCGTCCCATAAATCATTAGATCCATCGCTGTGGACGCGGGGACATTTATTTTTCCGTTACTCAACCTGCGGACATCATCATCATGGGGAATACGACCTCCTGCTGCGTGTCCTCGAGTCCCAAACTGCGGCGAAACGCCCATTCTCGCCTGGAACCGTACCGACCGGAAGCGGAGCTGAGCCGCGAGGACACGGGCTGCAACCTGCAGCACATCAGCGACCGCGAGAACATCGACGGTGAGTAGAACCAGATCCTCCACATCTGGAGCTCTAACGGTCATGACAAAAGCAATCAGTGCTGCAATCAGATATATGGCAAAGATAACACACACACACACTCTTCCATAAGACATCATCTACATCACGTGACATCTCTGCTGATTGCATCTTAATTATCTATCAAACTATATGACAGTTCTACACTGCCCAGTATTCTGCTCCAGAATCTATGAAAATAACTGTATTGTGGTACCCTCGAAGCTACATCTTCACCTGGAAACATTTATATAACATACAAGATATTGCCAAAAGTTTTGGGACACCCCGCCAAATCATTGAATTCAGGTGTTGAACTCGGCCCCTTAGTTCCTGTGAAAGGAACTCTTAATGCTTCAGGTTCATACCAAGACATTTTGGACAATTTCATTCTCCCAGCTTTGTGGGAACAGCAAGTTTGGTGTGGAGGAACTTGACTGGCCTGCACAGAGTCCTGACCTCAACCCTTTGGGATGAATTAGAGCAGAGACTGGGAGCCAGTCCAAAACTGGGATGCCTGCCTTTACATGCACATGAATGTAATGGAGTTGTCCCACCCTTTGCAGCTATAACAGCTTCAACTCTTCTGGGAAGGCTTTCCACAAGGTTTAGGAGTGTGTTTATGAGAATTTCTGACCATTCCTCTAGAAACGCATTTGTGAGGTCAGGCACTGATGTTGGACGAGAAGGTCTGGCTCGCAGTCTCCGCTCTAATTCATCCCAAAGGTGTTCTATGGGGTTGAGGTCAGGACTCTGTGAAGTTCCTCCACACCAGACTCTCTCATCCATGTCTTTATGTGCACTGGTGTGCAGTCATGTTGGAATAATAAGGGGTCATCTCCAAACTGTTTCACAAAACTGGGAGCATGAAAGCTGAAGCCTTAAGAGTTCCTTTCACTGGAACTAAGGGGCCGAGTCCAACCCCTGAAAAACACCTCATTTCAATGATTTGGAGGGGTGTCCCAAAACTTTGGCAATACAGTGTCTCATTTACGTTCCACCCTAGACCTTAAACTCCTCTTATACTCGGAACAGATGTTTCTGAGCTTTTCACATGCGTTGTAGATCAATGCCCTGATTCCCGACCCCAAATGGACATTATGGATTTTCTGCAAGCCAGAGCCTTGACCACTTTACGTTTTAACATATTAAATTCCAGATTTATAATATTAGACTACAGTAAACATGTGAACATCTTATAATGGGATGCGAGTAACATTATTAGTATGTGTAATGTAACTGACTCCAAAACCAGTGAATGTTCTTTACATAGATACTGGTACTGGTCTAGTGGGAAATGCTGAGGTAATCATGATCCACGGCTCAAACCCGGTCAGTGTTGGTACTAATTTGTTTAGTGTAGGAAGGTAAAAGATAGTGGAAATAGACCAAAGAAGAATTCAAACTCTGCCTTTGACATTCCTAATATTTTGTCAAATGAATGAAACGAAGGAAAATCGCTATTTTCTCTCGTGATCCAATTTGCAAATCAAGTGACCTTATGTTGGGTCATGACTCCTAGTTGGCGATCGCCAGTTTTAGACACAAACAAAACATTCATTACCAAAACCATGAGTCCCACCCACTGTAAACAAACCCTGGCTTCTAGGCAGTAGCAGATAGATAATTTCGAACATGAGATTTTTGTTTAGTTGTTGTTGTGTAGCTTGCGGTCCTTCCTAACGTGTTGAAAAGATGGCTAGAGCTGGTGTGTGTGTGTCTGTAAGTGTTTATGGTTTTATTTGGTCCTGATGCTGTGATAACGATCCAGTCCTTCAGATCAGCGTTCGGACAGATACCGGACCAGTGCAGATATCAGACCAGAGCATTTTCAGTTTTCAATCCATATCATACTGGAGATCAGCTAAAAATGTACATTGTACTTAATTGTTTTAATATCAGTTTGTATTTTTATTTTTATTAAATTTTTTTAAAAAGAAAAAGATATTAAAATACCTACAATATTTTTTAAAAAAAAGAAGACTATTACATAATTTATCACAATAATAAAGTCCTAGTCAGTGAAGACATTATGAACACATGAGTGACTAAAAGTATCACCAGTTACTTCACACTATTTGGATTATGTCATCATTTGCACCCAATGCAACTCATAATTTGGACTTGTAGATGTGTGGTTCATACTGTGACTGAGAAATGATTTCCTCCTATTTCACCATGGTATTCGAGCCACATGTAAGCGTAAGTGAAGGCACTGGAGTGTCACTTCTTTGGCATGCGGGGCGTTAAGTAAGGAAGGCTGGGGTAATTAACTGTATAAGGTTAGAGCAGGAAAAGGCACCAGATGTGAAGAATTCATTAAGACTGAATTTATCAGATCTGTTTTGATTCTTTGAATAAAAAATTCATACTAGTACACACATGATGGTGTAATATCACCAAGCCTCATTTATCACACAGGATACGAACGGATTCAATTGTAAATTGCTGATATGGGTGTTTCTTTTCTTTTCTTTTTTTTGCATGAGAAATTTGCTATTCATGAGAATTCAAAAACTTTCATGTCCCACTCATGGTCCTAAAAATATGTAAATATACTCATGAGAGAGACTAATCTAACTAATCTAAACTTCAACCAGATTGACATCCAGTCTTATAGTCTGCATGGATTACTGCATCTTTATAACTGGAATATATACTTTGGGGCTTAATACATCTTATTTTTTATTATTATTTTCACTAAAAGTCTTGATCAAGCTAGTTCACTAGGTCAGAGACACCGTCCAGAACATTTAGTTAATTTTTTTATTACTAGAAAAGGTTTAAAAAATAAAGAAAGCGAGCCAAAACAAACCATGAAGAGCTTGTAAAACTAATCGTTCGTTTATAATGATAGATATGGCCGGTCTGTCTGCGTAAATCCGTACATCAAATTCCTCAGAAGAACTTACACTTACAGTTGTCTCACAATTGATTTGATCGGTGCATCAGTTGATTAAACATGTTAAGTGCAGTTTTACAGACATAGCCTTTATTTGTCACATATACATTACAGCACAGTGAAATTCTTTCTTCGTATATCCCATCCTTGGAGGTTGGGGTCAGAGCACTGGGTCAGCCATGATACAGCTGGAGCAGAGAGGGTTAAGGGCCTTGCTCAAGAGCCCAGAAGTGGCAACTTGGTGTTGCTGGGGCTTGAACCCCCGATCTTCCAGTCAACAGAGCCTTAACCACTTGAGCCACCACCACCACCCCTAGCTCTTTATAGAGTTATTTCATGAACATGATCTGATTTATCACATACTTTCACATTTGTTTATTTATCTGAGACGTTAGCGCTTTTATTTCTGCCCTTTCCTCCCACAGAGCACACACTGTGTTAAAATAAGTTTAAACGTTTTGTGTATATCTCCCGTCTGAGCCTCATCTTCGCTCAGGAAGCTCATATTCGCCTCTCCTCAGTTACTCCGAGAGCGGTTAGTGATTCGATACGTCCTCGAAGACGACTTTGATCGATCCCCAAGCTGGAGGACGCAGGATCAAGTTAGATGAAGAAGTCCTTTAGAGATGTAGAGCTTTTACAAACCAAGCTCTGGATTTTTGTGGACCAGGATGAAAATCTCTGGGTCACATGGATTCAGAGTGAGGATCAGGGTTCAGGATCAGGCAGGCGTCTTGCGGGGACGTAGCTTATTTATTTAAAGTCACAGTTTCTGAATTCTTCATTCTGATTGGTTGATTGATTTTTCTCTGTAGTTCCAGATGGAGCTTTGAAAACACTTAATTATTGATAAGGTTTGCTTTTCGGGGCTGTGGTGGCTTAAGTGGGTAAGGCTATGGGTTGTTGATCAGGGTTCAAGCCCCTGCACCACCAAGCACCACTGTTGGGCAATTGAACAAAAGGCCCTTAACCCTTTATGAGCACTGACAGGTGAAGTGAATAACACTGATGATCTCCTCATCATGGCACCTGTTAGTGGGTGGGATATATTCGGCAGCAAGGGAACATTTTGTCCTCATAGTTGATGTGTTAGAAGCAGGAAAAATGGACAAGTGTAAGGATTTGAGCGAGTTTGATGAAGGGCCAAATTGTGATGGCTAGACCACTGGATCAGAGCATCTCCAAAACTGCAGCTCTTGTGGGGTGTTCCCAGTCTGTAGTGGTCAGTATCTATCAAAAGTGGTCCATGGAAGGAACAGTGGTGAACCAGTGACAGGGTCATGGACGGTCAAGGATCATTGATGCACATGGGGACTGAAGGCTGGCCCGTGTGATCCGATCCAACAGACGAGCTACTGTTGATCAAACTGCTGAAGAAGTTAATGCTGGTTCTGATAGAATACACAGGGCATGACAGGTCAGGGCTGTTTTGGCAGCAAAAAGGGGACCAACACAATATTAGACAGGTGGTCATAATGTTATGCCTGATCAGTGCATTATATTACATTAAATAAAGTTTATATTTTTTAACATGTTTTCATCCTGTTTGTTTTTGTGTATTTACTCTTGAGAGTGAACAAATAATCTCAGACAGACTCCTCATTTAGGACTTTTATTATTCTGTGCACCACAGTAAGCACTGTGCAGGCTGTTGTGTGTCTTAAAATTTGGTAATTAAGGGCTAATTATCTGTGCAGAACACTCTGTTTCATTTCCACACTGTCTAATCCGGTGTAGTAATTTATACTGAGTACCGTTTGTGTTAACGTGAACATGGATTTTGTTTTTAATATCGGTTTGTTTGTCCGTGTCGAGCCGTTAATGACTCGAGTGTGTTTCACGCAGTACACGGCTTTAGAGAGTTAGATAGACGGACGTGGGAATGGTGTGTTCGTGCGAATGTGATTGGGTGTGTGAGTGAATATCAGATAAGTGTGAGAGGTATAGCAAAAGTGTGTGTGTTTCTATGCATGCCTCTGTGTGTGTGAAACAAATTGTGTGTTTGTGTGTAGCTTTTTGTGATTGTGTGTTTGTGTGTGTGGCTGTATGTGCATGCATATGTATGTGTGTGTCTGTGTTCATGTGAGTGTGTGTGTTGTGTGTTCATGCATGCGTGTGTGTGTGTGTGTGTGTGTGTGTGTGTGTTTAAGTCCGAGTCAGTACCAGGCACCAATCAGATGTGGCAGGAGCATGTACACGAGCTTTTATCGTGTGTGTGTGTGTGTGTGTGTGTGTGTGTGTGTGTGTTTGAACACACTGTGCCTCCCTTCTCCTCTTTAACTCTCCACTAATGAAGCCTCTCTCCTACTTTATTACTCAACACTTTACACCCCATCGAGTGTAATGGTTATGCTTCTCATTTTAAAACTCCACTCAGGGTCGCTCTCCATTCCTCGATCGGAATAATCGTGTAATTCCCAGCAGTAAAAGCTTTGGAGATTTTGCCTCTGGTCCCAAATAGAATAAAGAATAGAAATTTGCAAATGACTGAATAAGTCTCTTGAGCCTCGTTCACACTCGGCATTAACATGCGGATCGTAAGTGGACAACGTAAGTACAGGTGGGAACACGGTCCAGCGTGTGTCTTAGACTGATCTGATCACTCGGACCACGTTCGGATCTGGTCAGGGACGCGTGTGACCACAGAGCATCTGTCGTGTGGACGCACTATAAGCTTCATGATGCGTCCCAGACGGCAACGAATCGGCGGCTAATCATCTGCGTCTTTTGGTCTAGCTGGAAAATACAATACGTTATCATTGTGAGACTGTTTAGATATACGTAGAGAATAGGCTTTTGGATAAAGGTGATAGCCGTGTCTGGAACACCAGTGGAAGCAGTGGAAGTTTTCCACAGAGATCGTCAAAGTGTGATGAAAAGGATTCTGCACATTTCTTTCTCTGTGAGAAACGAATATTCTAGCTGTAGTGCTTATAGAAAGAAACAGAAGTGTGTCTCCGAAGCACATGGCAGTGTCACGGCCTTGTGTGTGCTCCCATCAGATACCCCACTACAGGACATATACCCTATATAATACACTATATGGCCAAAAGTTTGTGGACACACCCGTATGTGGTTCTTTCACAAAATTAGAAGCACACAGTTGTATAGGATGTCTTTGTGTGCTGTAGCTTTACAATTTCAACTAAGAGGCTCAAACATGACAATGCATCTGTGCACAAAGCACTGAACTCCAGGAAGACATAGTGTGGAGGTTAAGGTTGACGTGAAACACCTCGAGTGTCCTACACAGAGCGCTGACTCTGACTCAACCCCACTGAACACCTTTAGAATGAACTGGAACTGGATTCTCCTCAACATCCCAACCTCAGGGTCTGATCTCACTAATTATAGCTGAATGATCACAAATTCTCACAGCCACGCTCCAACATCTAGTTTAAACCCTTCACAGAAAAGAAGAAAGGAGCGCATTATAAGAAGAAGCCTTTATTATCGTCACATATATATGTACAATACAGTACAGAATTCTTTTCTTGCCGAACCCCAGCTGAGGAAGTTCGAGTCAGAGTAAAAGGGAAGCGCTGATACAGAGACCCTGGAGCAGGGAGGGTTACAGACTTTGCTCGATTGCCCAGCAGTGGCAGCTTGACTGTGCTGGGGCTTGAACAACAACCCAGACCCTTAACCCAGACCAGTTATCCACCAGGGTGGATAAATGTGGAATAGGGTGCTCAATAAAGACACACGGTTGGTTGTGATGGTCAGGTGTACACCAGTTTTGTAGTACTATGTTTCTTTGTGTAATAGAGCAGGGATACAGATTTCCAGCACATTGTGCCTGATTTTGGTTTGTTCTATTTGTTATATTTTTACACAATTAAGAAGTGTACACTGTAAAAGCAGCTTTACGCAGATGATAGGTGAGAAAAACCAAAAATATCCAACTATCAGTGACATCAGTGCTTTTAACCTCCAGCGTTTTTCGGTAAGCGTACACCTACTAAGCGATCCGCGCGCTGATAAAATGGGCTTTGAGTGTAGATACGGGGGTTAATGTACGTAATCAAGCTGCTAGTGTTCATAAATTGAGTTCATTTGAGAAAATTGTTTGCTACAGTGCGCATTTTCAGCTACTGGTAAAACACTCGACAGGCGTTAATGGACACTCGAGCTGGTGTGTGATAACACAAAATGGCTTAACTGATTAAAAATGGAAGCGAATCAATTCACGGTTAAGAAATAGAGCTGTGTTTTGGGATTATTTGGAGGTTTTTTCCCCCCACTCAATAAACCTGGTCAACAACCTGGTTATTCATCAGCGCTGGATTCCAGAGTGACTTTGGCAAGATTCTAAATGTGTGTGTGTGTGTGTGTGTGTTTGTGCCTTGAGGCGGTGTATGACTGTGTGATCTAACCGTGTGACCAGGAGGAAGTCAACCATGAGACTGTGGGAGGAGAGAAAATGAACCACACATGCCGTCCTCACTTGCTTGTGTTTTATGCGAAATTAAATACACTACGTTTCACTCAAACATGCACTCCAACCTGTATTTCAGAATGCATTTCCTTATGGCTCCATATACAACTGGTGGTTGGTGTCAAACAGGCTGGGTTGAGTATTTCAGCAACTGCTGATTTTCACAAACAACAACAGTCTCTAGAGTTTACACAGGAAAAAAAAAGTCAGTGAGTAGAAGTTCTCGAGAGAGAGACAAGAGGAGAATCCAGGAATTATCGACAGGAATAATCGCTCTTTACAGCAGTGGTGAGCTGGAAAGCATCTAGGAATACACGACGTTGGCACACCTCGATGTGAATGAGCTACAAAAGCAAAAGATCACATCAGGTTTTTCTCCAATCAGCCGAGAACTGAAATCTGAGGCCATCATAGGTGCCGACTCGCCGAATCTAGACCGCTGATGTATGGAAAAAGACACACTTCTGTTACGTAGCCTGAGTTCATTACTGAACGCTAGTGTACTGGTAAAAATGGTTAACTTAAATATTGGTATAGTTTCATCAAACTGGAACATAACCACTTCAATGTTTGCTGACATCTCAAACGGTTTTTTTTTTAAATACTTTTACCTGTTACATTTTCCCAATCCCCAAATCTGCCCCCCCCCCCCCTTCTTCTCCTTCCCTTCTTGGAAAAACAACTGTCTGCTTGGATTAAATCCTCCGCAGATATTGTATGAGCAGAGAACACAAGGTTCGAAAGACAGAAATGGATAAGAAGCGGCATGCGAGGATTCGATTCGTCCTGCCATCATCCTGTATCGCTCGCTCAGCACGGATGCTAATTTTAGCAGAAGCGTACAGTCTGATCCGAAAAACACTAATGGAGGGGATGTGATGGAAAAGTGGTGCAGCTGTAGTGTGTTTGTGTTACGGTGAATAGCAGTGGTTATAAATGTTATCGAGAAATTGAAGTGGTTTAATCATAGGGTTTGGGTGCTGGTGGCTCAAGTGGTTAAGGCTCTTGGTCATTGACCAGAAGACTGGGGTTCAAATCCCAGCACTGCCAAGCTGCCACCATTGGGCCCATGAGCAATGCCCTCAACCCACCCTGGTCCAAGGGTTGCTGCATCATGGCTGACCCTGTGCCCTGACCCCAAACCCTAAGGATGGGATATGTGGAGAAAGAATTTCACTGTACTGTAATGTATATGTGACAGACAACACCTCCTATTGTAGGACTTGAACAGTGGACACTCCACAAAAGCACATTTTTTTATGGTTGATATATTTAATTATGGAAACAGATTTCAAAAATACACACACTATGCGAAATTTATTTAGGTTTAATGCTAGCATTAAAGAATAAAAGGCTATTTCATGTCTTCCATAGCATTATCTATAACTATATATATTTGACCCCATTCAATGTTTAAAGACTCTAAATATATGTTTGCCTTTTTCTAATTTAATAGGGACAACCAAGTAAACTTTAAATGATCGTGATATGTTTTCAGTGTCCTGTACACATTCTGTAGCATCAGTGATCCTTGGGGTCAGTTTGACCTCAGGCTGTTTTAGCTCTATAAAACACATAAAAATATACATTCATCTGCTTGGGTTGTTTTGGATAATATTGAGGTCACTATAACCATCAATTTTATAATCTTTAAGAAAATCCCTCTGCTTTAGAGCCCTAACCTAACACAAATATACCTGTGGTATGTTTGTGAGAACTAATGAGAGTTCACACAACATGGTGGAGGGGAAAAGATCATTTCTCAGAGACCCCAAGGAAAAGACCTTAGTATTCTTGATAACCGAAACTTTCCTAATGTTATAAATTACAAAAGTCTGTACTTGGAAATAAAAGGAAACCATTAAAGCAGGTCTTTCTGTCCAATGTGAGGTCAATCAGTGAGATTTTAGGGTGATTTGTACATTTTTCTATCGTCACGCAATAGATATCCTGGGTGTTTAGGAGAGTGCGGTGGGTTGGGGTTGTATTTTATTTAAAAAGCTATTTATGTATTCAACAAAGAAACATAAAAGCCTGGGTTCAAATTATATTCTGGAGGTTTAAATTGCTGGGGTCAAATGGACCCCAAGGGCAAAACATGTTTGTTTGAACAATTTGAGGATAACAGCAGGGGTTAAGTAATAAATGTGTAATTGTTGACTTATTAAACGCTTCAGGACGATGTGTTTTTGGAAAACATTTCATGACGGTATCAGGAACTTCGCTTTGTCCACCCAGGTCCGAGTTTCATTCCTTCCATGATAGCATCATGACACACTTAATGGTCGTTAGCATGAGATGTCGCTACATTTATACCATGTTTTTTTATTCAGAAACTTGGTATTAAAATTGGATTGGATATCAAAATGAGCTAATTAAAGATCATGATGCATATTGTAGTAAGTGGTTATGGTGTATGTTTGTGTCCCAACATATTCAGCTCGCTTCAGGGTTTGATGTTGATGTTTAGCTGAGGAGAAATCTTGATTTCTTTCTGTTGTGTCTGATTTCATGCTTGTTGCGTCTGTAGTGACTTGGAAATCTCGGGTCGCCGTGACCTGACTCGGAGCTCACACCGGGTCAAAGTCCTCCAAAATAATCTTCTGTCCTTACTAAGGACAAACATGGTGTAGAGGAAGTGTGTGCTGTCGGTTATTTATTATATGGACCCGGAAATTCCTCAATTAAACGTGATCATAAAACGATCTGCTGAATTTGCGATCTTGTTTAAGTTCTGAAATAGGGGTGAGGGAGGTGATGAAAATATTGGATGATATTTGGGAATGTGTTTTTATTACACTGCTTTGCAAAATGGTAATATTGCTTTAGAAAGCATTAAAAAAAAAGCTGAGATGATGTATTATTTATCTTTATATTTTTATGTCAATTAATAAAGGGCAAATTTGCAAAAACTTAAAATCTTGCAAAATCTAGTCTGAATATACAGAGAATGCAGTTGAAATATTTCAAGATTAGATTTTAAATCCATACATTTTTTAATGTTTTTAAAATAATAATATTAAATGTGTATAACGTATATAAGGCTGCGCGATTATGGTGATACTTATATATTTTTTTCAATTAAAAGCTGTGTGACTATTAAATTTAAGATATTGTACATTTTCTTCCTCCCCTTTATAGCATTCATTTATTTTTTTAAAGCTTATAAAGATAAATAATAAAATACATTTTATAGGTTTATTTAAATAAAAATAAATATCCAGCATTACTGTTTTGCTGGTGGTTTACGTGTGTTAGAAATGTCTTGAAATGTCATGATCTGATCTCGCCCAGCCCTAACATCACTAGGTAATTTATCACGATATCATATCGCCCATATTGGCCAGCCCTCTTCTAGACCAGAGATGAGGAAGCCTGGTGTAAGCCAGTTTCAGTGTTGAAACTGAGGCGGAGGTTGTGTTTATGAAACTCCACCTTGAAGGAACAATAATGAGATCATTAAAAAGTCCAGTGACCACGAACAAGGGTGAATTTAAAGGCAGCTCGTTTTTTTATCCCCGATGCTTTTCCATTCACGCTGAAACGGCTGCTTCGACCGCTGGATGTCCAGCATTATACAAAACATGGCCTTCTGAAAATTCTGACAAATCCAAGATGGTGGAATTGATACAGTTTTCTATATTAGATATTTTACTTTCATGTTTGACTGATTTGGCTTTCAGGGAAGCCTGCTGTGTATTATGGCAGAAAGAGGGGGAGACAGAGAGAGACTAAAATGGAGAAAGAGAGCGACAGAAAGACAGAGACTGAGATGGAGAGACTAAGATGGCGAGAGAGAGACTGAAACAGAGAGAAAGACAGTCAGAGATGGAGAGACTGACGGAGAAAGTGAGCGAGACCGAGAGACAAAACGACAGAGTGAGACAGAAAGACGGGGAGAGAGACAGAAAGAGAGAGACTAAAATGGAGAAAGAGAGAGCCAGAAAGACTGACTGAGACAGAGAGACTGAAAGCCAGAGACTGAGATGGAGACTGAAAGACAGACTGAGATGGAGAGACTAAGATGGGGAGAGAGGGACTGAGAGAGAGAGAGAGAGTCAGAGATGGAGAGACTGACAGAGAAAGCAAGAGAGACTGGGAGACAAAATGAGAAAGACTGACAGAAAGCAGAAGCGACTGAGGCAGAGAGAGAGAGAGACTGTGACGGAGAGACCGAAAGACAGAGAGACTAAGACCGAGAGACTTGCAGAGAAATAGAGAGAAGGAGAGACTGAACACTGACAAAGAAAGCAAGAAAAACTGAGGAAGAGAGAGAGAGAGAGAAAGACTGAGAGAGAATCTGTGAGGCAGAACGGGGCAGACACACAGAATCACATGGACAGAGAGAGAATGAGAGGGAGCGAGACAAGCAGACAGATAGAGACAGACGGACAGAGAGAGAGAACTAGAGACAGACTAACAGAGACAGATTAAAACAGACAGACAGAAAGAGAATGAGACAGGTGTGTGACTGTGCTGCATGGTGCTGATGTGTGGAGGTGTAGATGGATTGAAGCACACAGCAGGGTGAAGGAGTAAATGAGTGAAGAGGGAAATAAAAGGGAGCTGCCCAGCTGTGAACACACCCCACCTCCTTACTTTCCCATCAGTCTTACAGCTGAATAGAAATGAGCAGCGATAAGGGTGTAGAGCCTGGACCTGTTGGAGTTTTGATAAGTGTGTAGAGCCTGTAATTATTCATGCTTTCTCTCGCTCTCTCTCACTCTAGTCTCTCTCTCGCTCTCGCTCTCTCTCTTGCGCTCTCTCTCTCTCTCTCTCTCTCGCTCTTGCTCTCGCTCTCTCTCTCTTTCTCACTCTAGGCTCTCTCTCTCTCTCACTGGCTCTCTCTCTCTCTCTCTCTCTCTCGCACCGTCTCTCTCTCGCGCCGTCTCTCTCTTGCTCGCTAAAATTGAGTCTGTCTGATTTTTATAAAAGATCAGCAGACAGCAGCAGTTGAACAGGGATTTATTTGAGTGAACAACAGTAACAGCATTATGATGACACAAATAAGTTTATTATGAATAAGTAAGGAAGGAAAAAACTGAACACTTGGAGATGTTCTGTTCTCGGCAATGCAGCGGAACGTCTCTGTTCCCACCCTGGAGTTGATTATAGTTTGGAATAATTTGAGAATGCAGTTTGGGAACATTTTGCGAGTGCAATTTGGAATAGTTTGAGAATGCAGTTTGGAATAATTTAAGAATAAAGTTAGATATAGTGGGAGTAAGGTCAAATAATCTGAGAATGCAGTTTGCGATATTTTGTGAATGCAGAATGGAATATTTTGAGAATCAAGTCAGAGGTTTTGAGAATGCAGTTTGGAATAATTTGAGAATGCAATTTGGAATATTCTGTGAATGCCGTTCAGAATCTATGTAAAATTAAAAGTCAGCAATTCTGAGAATGCAGTCGGAGTATTTCAAGAACAAAGCTGGAATATTTTGAGAATGTAGTTTGAAATATTTTGCGAAAGCAAATTGTAATATTTTAAGAATAAAGTCAGATATTTTGAGAATGAATTCAAATAGTTTGCAAATGCAGTTTGAATTAATTTGAGAACGCAGTTTGGAATTATTATTTTTTCTTTCAAATAAAAGTCGGCTATTTTGAGAATGCAGTCAGAGTATTTCCAGAATATTTTGAGAGTGCAGTTAGAAACAGTTTGAGAATGCAGTTTGGAATAATCTGCGAATGCAGTTCGGAAAATATTTTGTGAATGCAGATTGGAATATTTTGAGAATAAAGTCAGATATTTTGAGAATGCAGTTTGGAGTAATCTGCGAATACTGTTTGGAATAAATTGAGAATGCAATTTGGAATAGTTTGCGAATGACGTTTGGAATAATTTGAGAATGCCATTTGGAATGTTTTGAGAAATGCCGTTTGGAATGTTTTGAGAATGCCGTTTGGAATAGTTTGAGAACGCTTCTGGAATGTTTCAGGAATGAAGTTTGAGAATGATGTTCTGACAATGCATTACGTAATTTTTTTTGTTTTTAATAAAAGTCTGTTATTTTGAGAATGCAGCCAGAGTATTGCTGGAATATTTTGAGAGTGCAGTTAGGAACAATTTGAGAATGCACTTTGGAATATTTTTGCGAATGCAGATTGGAATATTTTACAAAAATGAAGTCAGCTATTTGGAAAAAGCGGTCAGAGTATCGCGAGAACACCGCTGGAATATTTTGAGATGAAAGTCGTAACCTGATATTTGGAGATGTAACTGTCGACATCCTTGAAGGTGTGGTTTCTCTTTTAAGAAGAAACTAAAACCTCCCCCGAATCCTCAGTGTCCCTCCGTTTAACACGACCGTCCGATCTACTGTCCCATCAGTTTCATTACGACTTCATTCTTGAAACCTTGTATTTTTATTAGATCGTCTATAATGGCTCTAAATCACCACTTTAATCAGCCTTCATTCCCTCAGCAGCAGCTATTTGTTCCGCTCCTGAAGTTAATAAGACGTGTGATGAGAGTGTATCAGGAAACAGCAGTGCCGCTGATCCAATATGGAGTTATATTAAAGTAAGGCACAGAGATTCATTAGTGCTTCACACACCGCTCGGAAACTGGTCCGGAGCTGCAGCAAGAGCTTCTGCTTTAATTAACGAAGCTTTCTGTAGAGGAAAAGTTGAAATTTTTTATTTATTTACGTACTTATTTATTTTCATAAATGAACCGAAGCCATGTTGCATTAGAGTAAGCCGATACACTGAGAAGTGATGAAGATGATGATGATGATGACCCATAAACACAGGCTTAGGAATAAATAATGAGCTAGCGGGCTACATGGAGTGAAAAATAGCAGCTCTCCCTGATAAGAGATTATTAAAAAGGAGTATTTCTGTTCTTCCACCTTTCATCCAAACCCCAGTGGAGTCTCAAGAAGCTCTTTGTGCTTCTTGTCTATATTTGTAACGCGCTCAGAGATTAGATATTTGTGCTGTATGTATTTCCTGTTTATTTTAGATGTGTGAAGCTTTTCTACTGATGTTCTCACATAAACATGTGAAACACACACACACACACACACACACACACACACGTGTACATTCTGCTTGTGTGTGTGTGTCTCATGTATGCTGTTTGTGTTTTTAGTGTGTGTTGTGTGTCTGTGCTTAGTGTAGGATGTTGTGTGTGCAGTGTTCTGGTGTGTAGTAGTGTGTGTGCGTGTGTTTTTGGTTGTAGTATGTTTTGTGTGTAGTGTAGTAGTGTTTGTGTGTATATATATTGTGTTGGTGTGTGTAGTCTAGTGTCATGTAGTGGTGTGTAGTAGTGTTTGTGTGTAGTATGTGTGTTTGAAGAGAGGAAGTGTGTAGTGTAGTGGTGTGTAGTAGTGTTTGTGTGTATTTTGTGTAGTGTGTATGTTTGAAGAGAGGAAGTGTGTAGTGTAATAGCGTGTGTGTGTAGTGTTGTGGTGTGTATATGGTGTGTGTGTGTCCATGTAGTGTAGTACAATGTAGCGTGTGTGTGTGTTTGGCATGTTATCTAAGTAGGTCTGCAGGCAGTCTGGACTAAACATGTGTAAATAAGCTCATGTCTCAGTCCTATTTTTATTTTTATTCCTTCTCATCTTTTCTTAGCTGCGTGACTTTAAACCTTTTTTTCCTGCTCCCAAAAATCCCTCGTCTTCCACAGAGAAGGGAAACACGCCGACGTCCTGCTCTTACTCACTTCTCTCCTCTCCATCATCACTCCTGTTACACACGTCATACTGTCTGATTCTCCATTCTGATTAATCAGAAGGTGTTAATGAAACCTCTCTAGCTGTAACGTGCAGGACAGATGACGGGTTTGTATCGAGCAGTCATTTGAACGCGTTATCGTTTCTATAGTAACAGAGGCTTCTAAGGGACCTGTGTTAACATTTAAGGAAGGAGTCTCCAGTGTCGGTGTGTTTTGTGGAAGTCTTTCATCCTCATCACAGATTCTCCTTAACATATACACACACTATGTTGGCAAAAGTTTTGGGACACCCCTCCAAATCATTGAATTCAGGGGTTGATTTTCAAGGGTTGGGCTCGGCCCCTTAGTTCCAGTGAAAGGAACTTTTTGT
>NC_080710.1:28060779-28080779 GCF_019097595.1 Hemibagrus wyckioides | reverse complement strand
GTGGTACGTGTTGACCAAATCGACCTCGCCACCAACTTGTTTCCTTCCCATGGTGCATCCTGATTCCCAGGTCTCATAGCACCAGGTGACCTTCCATTGCTCCAAGGTGCAGTTTTGGTGCTTGGGGGTGTGGTAGCTTTGTGGTTATTGTGCTGGACTACTGGTTGGAAGGTTGTGAGTTTGAATCCCAGATCCACCAAGCTGTCACTGGCCCTTAACCCTCAATTGCACAGTTGTATAAAATGAGATAAATTGTATGTCTGGATAAGGGCATCTGCCAAATTCCAGAATTGTAAATGCTTGCGTTCAGTGGAGGACAGTGGTCAGTGTGGAGACACTGATGAGTCTGTCTTGTGCCATGGTAGCGCTTCTTTTTCTTCGGACCAAGACCAGAAAAGCCTTTGTTGCCTTTTTCATCAACCAAACCTTGGGGTCCAGTTCACTGTTTTCGGACTTATGGTTTGGATCCGTCCTGTCTGTTGGTCCATACGTGCTTACCAAAAGTGACCAGAGCACCCTACAAGCCACTAATCCTGTCTTCTCTTTGACCCTTGTCAAAGTCACTCTGCTTTTCACGTCTGCCCATTTGTCCCTACAACCAACATCTAGATTATGAGAACCAATTGTTGTGTACCATCTAATACAAGGGTGTCCAATCCAGAAAGGGCCAGCGTGGGTCTAGGTTCTTATTCCAGCCAAGCAGAACCCATACCTCTTAGTACTTTGAAAGAAAAAATCTGCTGGAATCGGGAGTGGCTCCTGCTTGATTGGAATGAAAACCTGCATTCACATCGGCCCATACCCAGACCATGAGGTGTGCGATTAGTATTAGGTGTGTGTGTGTGAAATAGGTAGTCAGGTAGGTCATGTCGTAGCACAGATGGCCTCTCAGTGAGCCTCTCCTCTCTTAAGAGATCCACACGTTCTCCTCCTGGAGTGACTGACGCAGTGAGCACACACACACACACACACACACACACACACACACACACACACCCTTTTCATTACAGCAGAGAGAAAGAACACTTGCTAGGCTAATATTTACCCATTCTTTTCACTGCACACTGAAAGTCATATGTATTTTGACACTGCATTATGCTTTCTAGGATATATGTCTTAGTCTTGCATAAACGAATGCTGATACTGGCTCAGTGGTCACATTATTAGGTACAGCTGTATTAGTTCACTGTGTATCGCTCATGTCCATGTCTGTGTACTGATGTCCTTAAAAGTACTGACAGCTGAGCAGCACAGAACTATAAGACTATAAGGGAACTGACCTCTGACTGCTGACCCCTAAATCTCCAGGGGCACGTATACTGATCATGCGTATCCTAATGCACTTAATGCACATTTTTTATAATAAAAGAATAATCAGATTAAAACTAAATAAATAAAGAAATAAATAAAGGTAAAATTAAGATAAAAATAATCAATAACAATAATTAAAATGAATATAAATACTAATTTAGGAATTGATAATGAAATAATTTCAATAAAGAAAGAAAGCATCCTAATGTCTTTTTAATTGACAAATATGAAAACATTTTTGTGAAGAAATAAATATTTAAAGAATAAATGTAAAAAAAAATGCTTCTCAATAAAAATACATTTTAAAAAATGAAAAAAATTATTTGGAAATTATTTGGAAAAACTATTAAAAAAAATTAACCATTTTATCCATCCTTTACATGAGGTTTAATGACTGCAAATGTTTAAAGTAAATAAATGAATGAATATTAATCATTAATAATAAAATTATTATTATTATTATTATTATAAAAGCTAAATCATACCATGTGTCAGTGATATTAACAAAAACTATAAGGAATTTCTTAAAACAAGATGGTAAATAAGAAAATTTAATTATGAAATAATTAAATAATTATCAATATAATTTTTATTATTATTTTACAATTATAATTATTTGATGTTAATTATTTTATTTTATAACAGCCTTAGTGTTTTGTGAGAAAAATCTGAAAAGAAAAGAGTGATTATTTTATTTATTTATCTAAGGCAGTGTATATCCTGTATGTAGGTGTTGGTTTGGGGTAAATAATGTTGTGTATGCAGTGTGTGTCGTTGTGTGTAGGCAGCAGTGTGACGTTAAAGTGTGCTTTGGTCATTGATGCAAAAATAACGCTTCTGCTTTAAACCGGTCTCATTAATCATCACCTCACAGGAATTAATGTCATTGTGCTGGTAGGGAGGGTTTGGGGTTTTGGGTTTTTTTCTTTTCGTTCTTTCTGTGTGTGTGTGTGTGTGTGTGTGTGTGTGTGTGTGTGTGTGTGTTAGGGGGTTTAGTAAACTAGCACAGGCTCAGTTAAAGGAAGTCCCGACTAAAGGAAGTGACCTCGGGCAGTGGGCTGTGGCGTTCTCTCTGAGCTGGAAATGAATCAGTGCCAGAAATGGAGTTCGCTCAGCTCTTAGAAATGCAGCGGTTTTAAGAAAGAATGCCGAAAAGAATGTGAAAAAGAATTTATTTATTCATTCATTCATTCATTCATTTTGAACCTGCATTAAGTCTGGAACTCTGGGACTGTGCTGTGGTTTGACTTTTGTAATCAACACACATTCAGGTGTGACGTCATAACAAGCCTCACATGTTACTGATGATGAAGGTGATGATGATGATGGTGGTCTTTCTTGACGGATGTGCACTGATGCAAGCCATCGATGATTAAACACAGAATTCTCAAAATGATTTTCTCCTTTTCTATTTTTTCTCCTTGCCGTTTCTGTAAGCCGGGATGAAAAGGAGCTCAAGATGAAGATAAAGGAGAGAGGGAGGTGAAGAGGAGCGAGAGAAAGGGATGAAGGTAAAGGAGAGAGGGAGGTGAAGAGGAGCGAGAGAAAGGGATGAAGGTAAAGGAGAGAGGGAGGTGAAGAGGAGCAAGAGAAAGGGATGAAGGTAAAGGAGAGAGGGAGGTGAAGAGGAGCAAGAGAAAGGGATGAAGGTAAAGGAGAGAGGGAGGTGAAGAGGAGCAAGAGAAAGGGATGAAGGTAAAGGAGAGAGGGAGGTGAAGAGGAGCGAGAGAAAGGGATGAAGGTAAAGGAGAGAGGGAGGTGAAGAGGAGCGAGAGAAAGGGATGAAGGTAAAGGAGAGAGGGAGGTGAAGAGTGACAGGGAGGAAGGTAATGGAGATAGGGATGTAAACAGCAAGAGAGATGAAGGTAAAGGAGAGCGGGAGATCTATCTATCTATCTATCTATCTATCTATCTATCTATCTATCTATCTATCTATCTATCTATCTATCTATCTATCTATCTATCTATCTATCTATCTATCTATCTATCTATCTATCTATCTATCTATCTATCTATCTATCTATCTATCTATGCTCTGGTTGTGTTGTGAGATTTCCACTGCAGTAATCAGTGTATTTATTTGGAATGTGGTGTTCTGATCTGTAGTTTCTTGTTATCCAGTTCAGGTTAATATCAGTCTCTTTCTGTCCTCTTTTGGGAGTTTTGTCTGATATTTGTTTCATATCCAGAGCTGCTGCTGCTGATGATTTATTGCTTCTGCAGATCCACAGCAGATCAAATGCTCAGGAAAAAAGATGCGATGAAACGTAGCAACTGTGTTCTCCTTTCATCATCTCGTCAACGAGGAGCTGAGAGAGAGAGAGAGAGAGAGAGAGAGAAGGTGAGAGACATAAAAAAGGAAAAAGGAATGGAAAGATATTGAAGATAAGGGACAGAAGGAGATGAAGAGCGAATGTGGGATGAAAGATGGAGATGAAAACATTATGAAAAGGGAGAGAGAGAGGAGGAAGGTACAGAGGCAGATGAGGACGAGATGAAGAGGAGCAAAATATCGATGAAAAAGAGGAGAGATAATGTCTGAGGAAAATAAGGGAGTGAGTAAGGTGAAGAGTAGTGAGGAAGGAATGTAGAGAGAGCGAGAGATGAGAAGTGAGAGAGTGATGAAGAAAGCGGAGGGTGGAAAATGAAGAGGAGGGAGGTGAACATGAGAGAGAGAGGGAGGTGAAGAGGAAGAAGAGAGGGACGATGAGAAGGGAGGGTGGAAAATGAAGAGGAGTGATAGGGAGGCGAAGATGAGAGACGGAGGAATAAAGGTAATGGAGAGAAGGAGGTGAAGAGAAGGGAGGGTGGAAAATGAAGAGGAGAGAGAAGGAGCTAAAGAGGAGAGAGAGCGAGAGAGAAGGGAGGATGGAAAATGGAGAGAGAGAAGGAGCTAAAGAGGAGAGAGAGAAGGGAGGGTGGAAAATGGAGAGAGAGAAGGAGCTAAAGAGGAGAGAGAGAAGGGAGGGTGGAAAATGAAGAGGAGAGAGAGGGAGGTGAAGGGGATGAAGTGATGGGATGAAAAGATGGGAGGGTGGAAATGAAGTGTGAGAGAGGAAGAGGAGAGAGAGAGGGATGCAAATTTGAGAGGGGGGGCATTAGGAGGGATGTTAAGATGAAAGAGATGAAGATGAGAGAGCGCAAGGGAGAGATGAAGATTAGGCAGAGAGTGAGGTGAAGAGGAGCAAGGGAGGTATGTAGATAGAGGGTGATCAAGAGGAGAGAGAGAGATGAAAAGAAGAAGGGTGGAAAATAAAGGAGTGTGAGACAAGGAGAGATGGAGAGAGGGAGGTGAAGAAAAGAAATAGGGAGATGATGAATGAGAGAGGGATGCAGAATTAATACGAAAAGAGATATGAACACGAGCAATAGGTAGGTGAAGAAGAGAGAGAGAGAGCTAAAGACATGGGAAAGAGATGATGAGAAGAAGACAGGAACAGAGGCAGGGAGGAGAAAGTGAGAGGCAAAAGAGGAGACAGATGAAAGCCGGGAGAGAGAGAATGGAAAGAGACGAGAGATGAAAGAGAAATGATGCAGGAATACGAGACTGATGGAGATGAGTGATGGATTGAGGAGAGAGAGAGAGATTGCGCTTCACTTTTTTGGTTTTGTTTATAATGACATCAGATTAAAGGTGTAGTGTGTGTGTGTGTTCTCTCAGATACTTGGAACAATGAATGAAATTTGTTACTGATGTAAAGCACCATACAGAACCAGCCCCATCACCTCCAAGTGTGTGTGTGTGTGAGATCTCCCTCAGGCGTTGTGCGTGATAGGGCGCACCGCTACGGCTAGTCTCTGCACCGCGGGCAGTCTGGTATTTGAAACACAATGGGCTTTTCCTTCCCCTCTCTCACTGTGCGTCAGCGCTACACAATACACTGCTCTGATTTATTTACACCAGTGCAGGTTTACAGGAGGGGGCCGATACACACTGAAGCTGAGAAAACAAATCAACCAGCCGTGTGTGTGTGTGTGTGTGTGTGTTAGAAACTGTGTGCTGCTATGATTTTTTGGCTTCCATAGCTAGATTTATTTTCCTGAGTACATCCAGTGTGTGTGTGTGTGTGTGTGTGTGTGTGTGTGTGTGTTAGAAACTGTGTGCTGCTATGATTTTTTGGCTTCCATAGCCAGATTTATTTTCCTGAGTACATCCAGTGTGTGTGTGTGTGATTCATTAGAATAATTAATGCACATTAACACAGAGGCTTCCACAACTGAAGCATGAAACCAGAAAGAGGAAATGACCTCGTCCCTGCACAGGAAGCTCTCACCCATCTGTCAGTGCTTGCAGGATGAGTGAGTAATGTTTGTGTGTGTGTGTGTGTGTGTGTGTGTGTGTGTGGGTAAATCTGTGTGTGTTAGATGATTATTAAGAGTAAACACTGAGTATTTGTATGAGGTGAACTACAGAAGGTTGATGTTTAACATCGTAGTATATGGACCTGTGTGTGCTGAGATGCTTTTCGGTTCATCACGGATGTAAAGTGTGTGTGTGTGTGTGTGTGTGTGAGAGAGACTGTAGATCTCCTCTCAGCTCTCTCATCACAGCACTGATTGTTTCCCCCTTTTTTTGTTCTTGCCAATTGTCTCTGTCTGTCTGTTAGCTTGTCCGTAATGCACTCTCTCTCTCAATAGCTATCTATTTATCAGTCTGCTTGTACATCACTCTGTCTTTCTCTCTCTCTTTCGATATCTGTCTGTCTGTCCGTCCGTCCACTAGTCCATCTGTCTCTCTCTCTCTCTCTCTCTCTCTCAGCTTGTCATTTTACTGAGAAATTCTACAGCTTGAACTCCACAAGGTCTTGAAGATTTTCATCTGCTGGGAAACTTTACAAACAGCAAACAAAAGAAGAACCGAGTCGCGTCAACAACTGCACATGCTTCCTGTTGGTCGTAATAATACCGACCCTGCGTGTCAGCTTGTTACTATAGAAACGATGACGTATCCGATTTATACCTTTAAACCTTCCGGAGCTACAGTCTGAGCCATGCCATGGTTATTGTTTTGAATGGAGTTGTATTATTTTAACAGCTTATCATCATCCCTGTAAATACTCAAGTGAATTAAAGCTCAGAGTTTGAGTAGTGGGGGGTAAAATAAATCATTCTGCTCCTTTGTTAAACAGATACGTTTATACAAGTATTAAAATTCCTCCAGCGAAACTCATCCCTGCGTATGACCTCGATACGTGACGACGTGAGCAGCGTGCGGTTAAGCGCCAGGCTCTGAGGGAGCGTCTTGTCGTAGCTGTAGTGAAACAAGCCCCGATTAACCACAGGCTGCAGATCGCTCGCTAATGTCTCTGTGTGTGTGTGTGTGTGTGTGTGTGTGTGGCACCCTGCTGAGAGCTGGCCTCCGACGCTGCGGGTATGAGAGCAGAAACAGTGCAAGCAAGACGAGGATGCATTGCTCAATTATTTTTTATAGCAACCCAAACCCATTTAGGAGCGAGGCGGCTCTATAAACGGCACACGGCAGCACGGGTGGGGCACAATAACCGAACGTAGTCACTCGGCCGGTCTCTTCTAAACACCGTGAATAATGTCGGAGCCCCCGCTGCGATCCACACCACCGATCACGTGGAAGACGACGACGAGGAGGAGGCCGTGTGCCGCGGTGCCGGATTTTCTGCTTTAGCGTCATCCCGAAGAGCCGCACACCATGCCCGGATGTCATGATGTCTCCTGAGAAATATAGACCTCACTCGAGCTGGGAGAGTAAAGCAGAGAGCGGAGAGATTAAAGACCAGCTATTACCACCTCCGCACCATTTTTCCTCTCATTTCATCTTTTATGTTTAGTAAGAGAGGAGGGGGGGCGAGAGACAAGCAAAAGGACGGAGAGAGGAAGGGATGGAGAGATATGAAAGAGCAGGGAGAGAAGGAGATTAAGAGGAGCGAGCGAGGGATGAAAGAGGGAGATGGAGGAGAGAGCCAGATGAAAGGGGAGGGAGAGAGGAGGAAAGGGAGAGATGAAGAGGAGCAAGAGAGCAATGAAGATGAGGGGGAGGGGCAGAAAAACAAAAATTTGCAGAGATATTAAGAATAAAGTGTGAGTGTGTGTGGTTGCTCAGGCTGACACAGCTTTATTAGCCTCATTAAAGAGCACTTCAAGGCAGTCGTTCCGCACAGAGGCATCTGACTCTAACATCTTTCTTCAGCTCATAAGATATTTCTATTATAACAAGCAAAAAATAAAAATTTCCTGCAAGTAAATCCTCCAGAACATTTTTTTTTTATTCACATTTTGGCCTGGTTTCTTTCCGAAGCAGGAAGTCAGAGTGACCTCGTCTCCATCTCCTTGGCTGACTTGCCAGCAGCTCTCGATTTACAGAATTCACACCTCGTGCCGAGCCAAACGCAGCATATAGCTAAACGTCTTATCATATTTTTAACCTCTAACCAACTAGAAAAAGGCAAAGAAAATGCTTCTCAACACCTCAAACCCTGAGTTCAGCAAATCAACATGGCCGCCTCCAGCATCAGCATTAAACACAATTCTCTATAACGCTGAGTACAGTTCACTGATTTGATTACAAATGCCTGACTATATTGAGATTCTCCAGGATTGTTTTTTGTGATTACCGTAAAATCTAGCAAACTCCATGATATCAGGATATTCAGTTGCAGATTTTTCGCAAATCTGACATCATCCGGACACGCATTCAGCTAAAGCTTTCTTCCATTCATTTAATATAGAATAGAAGCCTTTGTTTCACATTACAGCACAGTGAAATTCTTTTTACACATATCCCAACTTTGGAAGTCGGGGTCAGCACACGGGGTCAGCACACGGGGTCAGCCATGACGCATCACCCCTGGAGCAGTGAGGGTTAAGGGCCCAACAGTGGTAGCTTGAGCTTGAACCCCAGCCTTCCACTCAACTACCCAGTAGCCTTAAACACTTGAACCCCAGCCTTCCAATAAACAACCCAGAGCCTTAACCACTTGCAAAAAGGCCCAACAGTGGTAGCTTGATCTTGAACCCCAGCCTTCCACTCAACAACCCAGTAGCCTTAACCACCTGAGCTACCATTGCCATGAGCATCGCTCTCATAGAAAGTCTTTACCTATGTGTCTTCATTTGGTAGAATGCTTGTAGTAGTCAATTCAAGTAGCACAAATATTTTGAAGAAAGCAGCAAAATCAAGCAATAATCTCCGCCTACGTGGTTCGGAAGGTCATTTTTTCCCCCCATTCTATACATTACAGTCCATTCTATCACTTAGGGTTAGAGTTAGGGTTAGGCTCCACCTGTACTCTAGTGCACTTCAAACCTTATCTTCAGTCCTTATCCTCCAAGAATTGACTGGTCTCTACCCTGAACTTCAATGCATTTTAAAGAACAGCATCTCGATGCACAATGGAATTGAGTAACAGTGTTTTGAAACAGCATTCAGACCAAATCTGAATAAAATTTAGTCGGAATTAGACTGATGTGATGTTTTGGGATGTGATGTAATGTTATGAAACGCAAGTGCAGTTTCTTGTGAATTTTGGATTGTGAAATCTTGTGAGCCAACAGCCAAAATACGACTATTGATACTGTGTTATTTGGATAACAAAAAAAAAAAGTAGAAACTACTAAATGGCCGTCACATTCAACAGTAATACATATATTCAGTCGCTTGTCCAGGAGCGAGAATAAATCATCCAGTCTTTGGTGAAGTGAATCCACACACCTCTCACTCTGAAGTACCTTCTTTTTTCTCTTCAGGCATTTCTCCAGGATATTTGTGGAGCATTATCCTGATCCACGCTGAGTAACAGACCCTTTACAGCAGTCTCATTCATGGTTTTTATTGTCTACAACATCCCCAATATCACAAAAGTCGCTGAGATAATGAGTTCCTTTAAGGAAAATGGCCGGTGTGGGAAAAGTGAAGTTATCACCTGAAGAGCTCACTGAGAAATGACAGCAATTTCCACCGTGTGCTATGAACACGCAAACTAATCTCAGGACACGCAGTGTTCCGTAATTGTTCTCGGGAATGACACCAATCGCGATGTCTTTAGCCAGGCGCTCACTGAGGCATTGCATCATATTGCTAGAGTGTTTTCAGTAAAGCACCGAGAATGTGTTTCATCTCTGATTTGATTTTCTCCATCCGACTTCAGATCGGTCTTTAAATTTACTTTGCTGTCGCTGCAACTATTTAAATCTTTGAATTACAACGCAGATTTTCTGCAGATTTAGCCAAAGCCATCTTCCATTCACATGCATCGAACATGGGCACGGTCATTACATGTGTGTCTTCACTGGGAGAAGAAGAAACCAAAGTCAGTTCAAGTAGTTTTATGCAAAAGAATTTTGAAAAAAGTAGCTAGAATCACAAAAAAACCCTCTTGGCATAATGGGTAGATATGCAGAATAAAAAAATATTAAAACTTTGTACACCTACATGGTTTGGAAAGTACATGCACCACCGACTTGTACCAGGGTGACTGACTGCATAAGAAAATGCTGGAGGCGTGAATAATGGCACCGTCCAGCAGTTAAATCACTCCATCTCACCACAATGTGTTTTATTTCTCGGATCTGATATCCTTGAATCGTTTTGTTTTACAGAGATCGGATGGTAGCTCCACAAAGTTAATGTGATCTAATTATGAGCCTAAAAAGTGTGACTCGATAATAAACTACTTCATAGTCTACTTAATAATTTAAATATTTGAGTGTGTCATATTTTATGCAAATGATTTGCAATTATTAATTCTTAATAAAATTAGGTTAATAGCCTTCATGTGGTCCAGCAGCAGGATCCCGCACTCTCCATTGCCGAGGCCCGGGTTCGATTCCCAGGCAGGGCACTAACTCGGCCACTGAAGAGTAAACTCTCAGTGCCGGTCCCAAGCCCGGATTAAATGGGAGGGTTGCGTCAGGAAGGGCATCCGGTGTAAAACCTGTGCCAAATAACATCAATAAAATTAGTTTATTATTGCAATCGTTTGCATGAAACTCAACATTCATCATGTTCATGTTCAGATGATTAAGTACGATTATTCCTTAACCATATTCGCTTTTCTCCTTGTGGAATTAGACACTGAAAGCCAGATAAATATTTTCTTAAAAAATAAAGGGTTTTTAAGTTCATATACTTGAGCCTTTCGTGAGACATCACATTGGTTTGTAGTTTGGAATTTATAACCTGAGGTGGTCTAGCGGCAGGATCCCGCACTCTTATTGCCATGGCCTGGGTTTGATTCCTGTGCAGGAAGCTTGAGTTAACTCTCAGTGCCGGTCTCAAGCCTGGATAAAATGTGAGGGTTGCTTTAGTTAAGGGCATCCGGTGTAAAACCTGTATCGCATGGAAACATGCGAACCAAATGATGTAGCGACCAATAACATGGCGCAGCCGAAAGAACCACAACAACTACATAGTATTTACATTTCTGGCATTTGGCAGACACCCTTATCCAGGGCGACTTACATTTATCTCAGTTTATACAACTGAGTATTAAGGGCCTTGCTCAAGGGCCCAGCAGTGGCAGTTTGGTGGATCTGGGATTCAATCTCACAACCTTCTGATCAGTAATCCAACACAAAGCTACCACATTCGCAGATAAAGCGATAAATCATACTGATGAGCGAATGAAAGACAGACTGGATGAATCACAGTCTGTGTTCGAGTCAGAGATGCTCATTATATCCAATAGACTCTGTCTAATTAGATCATTTAATCATCACCGAGTTGCTAATCACATTGAGTTGCTTAGTTTAAGGTTATTTTATACCGATTCTAACCCTTGAGCAAACTTGACATTTTTGGTCTATTTAAATGCCATTATTTGCTCACCACTGCTAATGTTGTCATATGCTAACTAAATTAGGTTGGCACAGTGAGTGGAAATGCCATTATTTCTATATGTTTGTTATATGAGTGACTTGTTGCTTAGGAGCCATGCTTGTGTTCTGCTTGGGCGAAAAACAGGTGTAGACATAACAAGGCTCCCAGGTTACAGACGTACACAAGCAAATATTTACACTCTGAAGGAGACGGTGGTTTTGTCGATGAGATAACCAGTCAAAATCTAGATAATCGTCCAAATAATCAGACATCTTTGTTGTGTGAGAGGAGGACGATCTTAAACAAAGAAGGGAATTAATAAAGAATCTGTTGAAATAAGACAAAGTAAGCCTTTTAGCTGAAAGTCTCTCTAATGTACACTGATCAGCCATAACATTATGACCTCTCACAGGTGAAGTGAATAACACTGATCTCCTCATCATGGCACCTGTTAGTGGGTGGAATATATTAGGCAGTATGTGAACATTTTGTCCTCAAAGTTGATGTGTTAGAAGCAGGAAAAATGGACAAGCATAAGGAGGGCCAAATTGTGATGGCTTGACCACTGGATCAGAGGTTCTTCAAAACTGCTTGATGGCTCAGGGCTGTTTTGTAATCAAAAGGGGGACCAACACAATATTAGGCAAGTGGTCATAATGTTATGGCTGTATGGGTGCATCTCAATCAGCTCTCTAGCCTCCCTATGTGGTGAATCAGTGTATGGTGTTAAATAATGCTGAAAATCGCTGATGTAGGAAATCATTTGAGAGCTACAACCACTGAGCAACTTAGATTTGTAGACGAAGTTTGTTTGCCATTTTTTTCCACGCTGAGGCATTTCAGGAAAATACGACATCATTTCCAGTAAGGGAACATTAATCAGTGCTCCCTGGCCTTTGTGGAGCATTATGGGATTTCCAGTAGAAGGAATTTGTGATCGAGATACAGCCCTTAAAATGGCCAGCTCCCTAATCAGTACCCTGACTACTGAAATAAAGAGACACAGCCTGTGTGTTTGTTCAGATCGATGATGTTGGTCTTCTCATCCTGGTTCTAGTTAATGCATTCACAGTAAAATTCAAAGAAGCAGCAGGTTAGAGTGCTAACAGGAAGTGACTGCTTCCAAATAGAAGATGCCAGACTGGGATTTTATGCACACTACTCAGACGAGAAGCTTACACAGGAACTTGGAGCTTAGTAGAAGAATTAATTCCTGCTTTATTCAGAAATTTTGCAAACCTGACCTCTGCTAGTCTTCTGTGATTTGGTCCAGGTGATGTGAAGGAAACCTGCAGGTGGATTTGATGTCACTGAAGGACAAAACATGCAGCAGGACATATCAGGGTTTAGATGTTTGGCTTCCCTTGCTGTCTGGTTCCAGTCCAGGACTTGGGTTGATGTGTTCATGTTGTGTGTGTGGGTTTCTTTTGGGTTCTCCGGGTTTCTTCACACCTCCAAAACAGGTGGTAGGGTAGGTATTTTTACTGAGTGTGTGTGTGTGTGGTGTCCCATCGAGGATGTGTTTTCAGTGTTCCTGGGATAGAAGAGTGAAGTGGTCTTATCCCACAGAAGAGCTACTCTAGGCTCTGATAGAAAGGTGTCAGAACACACAGTGCAGCATCTCAGCTTGCTATGTATTGACCGGTCCGAGTGCCAATGCTGAACCCTGTACATCACCGAGAACATCTACAATGTTCAGATCTGGACCATAGAGCAATGGAAGAAGGTGGTCTGGTGTGATGTTTTCTTTTACATCATATGGACAGGTGTGTGTGTGCGTTGCTTATCTGGAGAAGATGTCACCAGGATGAAATATGGGAAGAAGGTGAACCGGTGGAGGCAGTGTGATGCTCTGGGTAATGTTCTGCTGGGAAAGCTTGGATGATGGCGTTCATGGGGATGTTCTCTTTCAGCAGGATGATGCTCCCTTCCTCACAGTTCACGATGCCTCCAAATTCCCCAGACCTCAATCTGATCTAGGATATACTGATCAAACATGTCATGTCTGATCCATGGAGGCTTCACCTCACAACTTCCAGGACTTAAAGGATCTGCTGCTAATGTCCAGGTGTCAGATACAACAGCACACCTTCAGAGATCTTAAGTAGTCCATGCTTCAATGGGTCAGAGGTGTTTTGGTAGCACAAGGGGGAGAATATTAAGTGAGTGGTTGTAATGTTACGGCTGTTCTCTGTGTGTGTAGTTCAGAGACATCCTTATTAGATCATTTGACATCTGATGACTTGGATGACTAAAAATTCTTCACACCTTTGGGAGCTTCTGGTCTGCTGTAAAAACACAAGGTCCAGATCACACACACACACACACACACACACACACACACACACACACTGGATATCCATCTGGTCTGTTCCCAGAGAGCATGTGTTTCTAAGAAGAGCAGCAAGTGCCGAGTTCTCTCTCTCTCTCTCTCTCTCTCTCTCTCTCTTTCTCTCTCTCTCTCTCTCGCTCTCTCTCTCTCTCAGAGAAAGTGTGTGTGTATGTGTGCCTCTGCACTAAAACCCTGCCAGGCCGTACGCCACTGATCCATGCCCATGTAAGGACACATGGCAGATCTGACTGATGCATTGTTCTCTATTCTCAAAATAAAAAAGCAAGGAGCTTAATTCATTGGAACCTGTTTCTATTCCACATGATGTATTCTAGCTGTGCTTTATAACACTAGTTATAACTCTGCTTTATAGCAACAGTCCTGATTTTGAGCTCACACTCGTACAGGGTCAAATGTGCACTTAAATATCCGCAGCTGTTAATCTGCCGTCCTGAGACGGAGCATAAACACAGAGGAAAGACAAGTGTTTCCCGCTCCTGATTTGGAGGATTGTGGGTCCAACATCATCATCATCATCATCATCATCCTCACCCTCACTGTATCCCTTTTTAATAATAACAGAACTGCTTCTGATAGAAAAGCGTTATAAACAGTTATCACCACAACCACAGCATCCATAAGGAATTTATTCATGAGTACCTCTTATATTTTGTCCATGTATGGTTATGTTTAATGTTTTTGGATCATCTGGAAGACATGCGACTTCCTGTTATAACAGCAGATCCTTCACAAGCCTCGTCCCCCCAGCACCTATCATCAGTTGGCTTGTCAGTGATGTCAGTCTCTCTCCACATCTTTCTTAATTTCTGTCTGTCTGTCTTTCTCTCCTCATCTTTCATTCAGTCTATCTGCTTGTGCATATCTGTCTCATTTTCATCCATCCATCCATCCATCTTCTATTTCAGTCATGCACTTGCACTTTCTCTCTCACACACACACACACACTCTTTTTCCCCACTCTATCTCTTTCTCTCCATCTCTCCCTCTCTCTCTCTCTGAGTCTGCTTGTCCATTTCTGTCTCTGTCTCCCTCTCTCTATCTTTCACTTATACTCTCTCTCTCTCTCTATCTCTCCATCTCTCTCTCTCTCTCTCTCTGAGTCTGCTTGTCCATTTCTGTCTCTGTCTCCCTCTCTCTCTTTCACTTATACTCTCTCTCTCTCTTTCTCTCCATCTCTCTCTCTCTCTCTCTCTCTCTTTCTCTCCATCTCTCTCTCTCTCTCTCTCTCTGAGTCTGCTTGTCCATTTCTGTCTCTGTCTCCCTCTCTATCTTTCACTTATACTCTCTCTCTTTCTCTCCATCTCTCTCTCTCTCTCCCTCTCTCTCTCTCTGAGTCTGCTTGTCCATTTCTGTCTGTCTCCCTCTCTCTATCTTTCACTTATACTCTCTCTCTCTCTCTTTCTCTCCATCTCTCTCTCTCCCTCTCTCTCTCTGAGTCTGCTTGTCCATTTCTGTCTGTCTCCCTCTCTCTATCTTTCACTTATACGCGCTCTCTCTCTCTCTCTCTCTCTCTCTCTCCCCCCTCTCCTCAGTCTGTCACTTCCCTCCCACACGGTGCTGAACTCCATCTTTTATTTATCACCCTCTTGCTCTGTGTGTGTGTGTGTGTGTGTGTGTGTGTGTGTGTGTGTGGTAAGGACTCCTTTGAGGATTGAGTGGCTCTCCCACACCGCTTCAAAAGCCTCGCAGCACAAAACCCTGCCGCTCTCTCCTGCTTTTTTTTTTTGTGTGTGTGCATATTGTCCACCTCATGACGTCTGTCATTTCATTAACAAAGTGCATTAACCTGTGTGTTTGGGACACACACACACACACACACACGCGGAAAAGAGGGAAGGTGCAACAGAATGATGTCCTTCCCTGTGAAGCTGAGAGGAAAGGTCTGTGCTTCCTCTGCGTCTTGCTGGGTGTGCCTCCATGTTTCCTCTTCCTGTTCTAAGACGATGACATCGTGCTGTGTGTGTGTGTGTGTGTGTGTGTGTGTGTGTGTGTGTGAGGTCATGTTTATTGCTTACATTGGAAGAGTGAAGTAATAGATCATCATTTCAACAAGTGAAGTGTGTGTGTCATCCCTATTTTATACCATGGATTCATTTAAAGGCATCACTATACATTAGATACAGATGTTTAGAAAGTAAACATCTGTATCAAAACTACAATGTCTATAAAATGAAGACATCTCTATCAAAGGTAAAATATCTGTAAAAGTAAACATCTGTATCAAATCTAAAATGTCTGTAAAAGTAAACATCTGTATAAAATATTGGTGAAAGTAAACATCTGGATCAAATCTAAAATATCTGTAAAAGTACACATTTGTGTGCAAGTAAATATCTGTATTAAATGAAAAATATCTGTGAAAATAAACATCTGTATAAAGTATCTGTAAAAGTACACATCTGTATCAAATGTAAAATAATCACTAAAAGTAAACATTTGTATCAGATGTAAAATATCTGTAAAAGTAAACATCTGTATCAAATGTAAAAAAAAAAAAGTAATCTGTATAAACATCTGTATGAAATCTCAAATATCTGTAAATAAATAGAAGCTGTCTAAACTGTGAAAAGGTATTGCTTCAAAGCCGAAACAAAAGAAGAGGAAGAAGAAGAAAGTAGAAGAGGGTGAAATAGATAGATGCATATATAATAATAAATAAAAGAAAGTTAATGGGAGAATATTGTTGTGGAGTGGAAACACTGGTGTGTAGCAGCAACATTAGAGATATTGTCCCAGCAGAGTCCAGATCTCTATGAATGCTTTCGCAGATTGTGAGTATGTGAGAGTCTGAGAGACTGCAGCAACGTTCCCATTACAACTGTTTAATAATTAAATAATAGGACACCTTATTATTTTCGTGTTATTGAGAAACCAGAAAACATAAATAACTATCATGTGGGTTTTCATGAACTTCTCTGAACAAAGGAATCATCTCAGATGACACCAGAATACACACAACAGATTTCAACATGCTGTCATTTGTTGTTTCTGGAGAACATTCACAAACCAGGTGGAAAAATAAGTAAATAAACGTGTAGATTTGAAGGAGGGTGTACTTACTTTTCCACTGTGGTTGTGATCATAATTAAAGGCTAATGTAGTACTGTGTTGATGTTCACAGTATGCAGTGAGTGAAAAATACAGGATGCGTTGTTAACTATCAACATCATGTTGCTGAATATTTCGGTGAAATAAAGCAACAGTTCAGTCAAATGAGAAATTAAAACTACTTCACTGACCATGTCATATTCATCAATTATCCAAGAGTCCATTCACTGATCTTAGGATCTTAAACAAGCTGTTACTTCAGATAGTGTGAAGCCATGTGGTGCTCCTCCCCCTAGTGTCTATATAGTGTAACTGCAGCTTTTTATCGTGACTGATGCTCAGTCTCTGCTCCTCTAATGACCCATAACTCCGCACTCAGTCCAGAAGTCAATACTCTGTCCTCTGCCTGACCTGTATTCTCATTATTACAATTCCTGAGCTTCAGTTCCTGAGTGTGTGTTTTTGTTTGTTTGTTTTTTTTTTTAGAATTGAACATGGAGTACAACCCATCAGATCACCCGCGTGCCAGCACCATCTTCCTCAGCAAGTCTCAGACAGACGGTGAGTGTGGGTCAGAATTTCGTAATCTTATTGTTCTGGGAGTGGTGTGGGAGTTATGTGAGAATGGTAATTGGGTATTTTGATTATTAAATGGTTTCTAAGATTTTAACAGGCACACAGGCCATGCCTCCTTCACTGTTCCAGCATGCACATTATGTTATAATGTGTTATGCTTCCTCCACTTATTCTGTAAGGCACATAGGCCACACCTCCTTCACTGATTTTAACATACACATAGGCCACGCCTCCTATGTTGTATCTAACAGGCACATAGGCCACTTCTCCTTCACTGTATTCAACAGGCACATAGGCCACACCCCCTTCCCTGTATCTAACAAGCACATAGGCCACACCTCCTTCACTGATTTTAACAAGCACATAGGCCATTCCTCTTTCATTATATTTAACAGGTACACAGGCCACACCTCCTTCACTGATTCTAACAGACACATAGGACACACCTCCTTCACTGATTCTAAAAGGCACATAGGCCACGCCTCCATCACTGATTCTAAAAGGTACACAGGCCACACATTCTTCACTGATTCTAACAGGCACTTAGACCACGCCCACTTCTTTGGTTCTATCAGGCACATAGGCCACACCTCCTTCATTATATTTAAAACGCACATAGGCCACACCTCCTTCACTGTATCTTACAGGCACATAGGCCACACCTCCTTCACTGTATGTAACAGGCACACAGGCCACACATCTTTCACTGATTCTAACAGACATACAGGCCACACCTCCTTCACTGATTCTAACAGGCACACAGGCCACACCTCCTTCACTGATTCTAACAGGCACACAGGCCACACCTCCTTCACTGAATAATAGTACAGCTGTAAAAAAAAATAAAATAAAAGAGCTTTATATCCTGATTAAGAGACATGGAGTTAGGCACTGTTTTGAGTTGATGCTGTATGTAGGGGTGTGTGTGTGTGAGAGAGAGAGAAAATCTTTGCTTTTACAAAGCAGGATCACAGACAGCATCTGATCACAGTGATGCACAGAAACTGTGTGTGTGTTTGAGAATAATAGTTTCATTTAGCTCACTGCCTCTGGGAATCAGCGTTGTGGTCTGGTTGAGATGCTGTTAGTTTGATTTCCAGCCCTTTTTAATGCCCATCATTAGCAGCTTTCTTCTTATGTAACTAAATTGCGTGTGTGTGTATCATGGTTTGGAGCTTGACTGATTACTTTTTTTTAAGGCAGTGTACAAACCAAAAAGAATTAACGATGGAATAAATAAAGCAAAGCCTGGACTGTTTTTTCCCATTACCGTAGCATAGCTGACAGTGCATGAATAAACAAGATTTGAGCAGTAAATTTTCCTCTGCTTAATACTTTTTGGAGAAATAATTCAGATAAGAATCCACGCCATTTCTTGTCTTTCAGTTGTACCATCCAGCAAGAAAGGTATGTCCAATGCTGAGGCTAATGAAACGTCTTATCTGTGTGTGTGTGTGTGTGTGTGTGTGTGTGTGTGTGTGTGTGTGTGTGAAAAAGCAAGTTTCCTTTAACCGATCGAGTCATGATTCCTGTATTACTCCATCAGCACTGGCATGATAGTCTGAAATTAGCATCTGGCTTATTTCAGATTTTTTCAGCCCCAGCCTTGTTCTTGACCGTCATTTGCTTCTTTAGTTTTGCATCGGAACAAAGAGTCTAGTGTTGCTAACAAGTAAGGAACCTGTATACAGCTACCAGTTTAGCATTGCAGTTTAATATTTTTCCCCCTTGAATCACTTTCTTCCTCACAACATTTACAGACACTAGGGTTAGGGTCAGTTATAATGTAAATCTGTATTGCTAGCAACCAGTAGCTACTGGTTTGTAGACTGTATATTTTTGCTGTAATGATATATCATATACACAGCACACGTTACAGATGTCTGGCCACTCCTCTTTCTTTTTCCACTGCTGTAGCAGTACCCTGCACACGTGCCCACACACTCCACCAAGGCTATGGTCAACACTGCTGACAACCGGTGATAGTTAGGAGGCATGACAGGATGATGGTGTAGTGACTGTAACTCTTCAGTAGCTCTTCAGACACTTTTCAGTAACTCTTCAGTTAATGCTTATTAACTCTTCAGTAACCCTTCAGAAACTTTTTAGTAACTCTTTAGTAACCCTTCAGTAACCTTTCAGAAACTCTTCAGTAACCCTTCAGAAACTCTTCAGTACCCATCAGTTACCTTTCAGATACTCTTCAGTACCCATCAGTTACCTTTCAGATACTCTTCAGTACCCATCAGTTACCTTTCAGATACTCTTCAGTACCCTTCAGTAACCTTTCAGATACTCTTCAGTACCCATCAGTAACCTTTCAGATACTCTTCAGTACCCATCAGTTACCTTTCAGATACTCTTCAGTACCCTTCAGTAACCTTTCAGATACTCTTCAGTACCCATCAGTTACCTTTCAGATACTCTTCAGTACCCATCACTAACCTTTCAGATACTCTTCAGTACCCATCAGTTACCTTTCAGATACTCTTCAGTACCCTTCAGTAACCTTTCAGATACTCTTCAGTACCCTTCAGTAACCTTTCAGATACTCTTCAGTACCCTTCAGTAACCTTTCAGATAATCTTCAGTACCCTTCAGTAACCTTTCAGATAATCTTCAGTACCCTTCAGTAACCTTTCAGATAATCTTCAGTACCCTTCAGTAACCTTTCAGATACTCTTCAGTACCCTTCAGTAACCTTTCAGATACTCTTCAGTACCCTTCAGTAACCTTTCAGATACTCTTCAGTACCCTTCAGTAACCTTTCAGATAATCTTCAGTACCCTTCAGTAACCTTTCAGATAATCTTCAGTACCCTTCAGTAACCTTTCAGATAATCTTCAGTACCCTTCAGTAACCTTTCAGATAATCTTCAGTACCCTTCAGTAACCTTTCAGATACTCTTCAGTAACCCTTCTG
>NC_080710.1:28048279-28055779 GCF_019097595.1 Hemibagrus wyckioides | reverse complement strand
ATGTCATGTTGACACTTTTCTACAGCAACTTCCTACGTGTCATGGTGCTTATTTTACACTATGTTGAGGATTTCAAGCCACTTCCTGTTTCCACGCTCAGCCTGTAGGTGACGCTGTTATGATGCAGGTGTATTTAGTTTATTTCCTAGATATCAGACGTGGATTCATTCAGATAGATTGCTCTAAGAGGCAACAGGTGGAGAATATGTCTCGCTATAATAGAGACAGCAACGAATATAATTATAACAGTAAACTACATATTTACTTTAACTTGTAGCCTTATTAAACCTTCACTTTTAGCCTCATCAAATAAATGAAACTTTATTTTTCTCAGAACAAAAAAATATTAGGACAAAATAAATTCCAGAAAATTGGATGTGTGTTCGCCAGGAAACTTTTGAGTTAGGACCAGGAAATGTGATCAGATTAGTTATAAAAATATTAATGGTGGGAACTGAGATCGGATTAGTTCTAATGGGATTAGGGAGGGGAACAGGGAATGGATTCATAATTGCTGAATTGTGGGTGGGAACAGAGATCGGATTGGTTGTAATGGAGTTAGGTTGATAAACCAGAAATCAAATTGGCTGTAATGGAATTAAGCATGGAAACTAAAATCAGATGAATTCAAATGGATTTGGGGTGAGAACTGGGATCGGATTAGTTTTTTTAAGGAATTAGAGGCGAGAACTGAGATCGGATTAGTTAAAATGGAATTGGGATGGGAACTGAGATCGGATTTGTTGTAATGGTCTTAGAGGTGAAAAACTGAAATTGGATTGGTTATATGAACTTGGGCGAGAGAACTGAGATCAGATTGCTTATAAAGAATTTATGGGTGGGAACTGGGATCGGATTAGTTTTTAATGGAGTTAGATATTAAAACTGATATCAGATTGGTTATAATAAACTTAGGGTAGAGAACTAAGTTCGGATTGGTTATAATGGAATTAGAGGTGAGAACTGAGATCAGATTGGCTATAATGAACTTAGGGGAGAGAACTGAGATCCGATTGGTTATAATAATATTAGAGGTTAGAACTGAGATCAGATTTGTTATAACAGGCTTAGGGGAGAGAACTGAGATCCGATTGGTTATAATGAACTTAGGGGAGAGAACTGAGATCCGATTGGTTATAATGAACTTAGGGGAGAGAACTGAGATCCGATTGGTTATAATGAACTTAGGGGAGAGAACTGAGATCGGATTGGTTATAATAGAATTAGAGTTGAGAACTGAGATCTGATCGGTTATAACGAAGTTACGAGAGAGAACTGAGATTGGATCAGTTATAATGGAACTAGAGGGGAGAACTGAGATCCGATAGTAGTGGGTTAATGGATGACTCTGGGGGATTCTATTTTGTTTGCGATGGTGTTTGGGGAGAAAGTGTAGTCCGCACTTTCCAATAAATCCACGTTATTTCGGTTTATACCTTCCACTTGTGATGTGGAACAAACCATAACCTCTTTCTACTTGGACTGCTCTCTCTCTCTCTCTCTCTCTCTCTCTCCTCTCTCCTCTCTCTCTCTCTCTCTCTCCCGCTCTGTCATTTATCAGACTGTTGGTGCTCGAGCAGCTCTTACCCAGATACCAATTGCACTAAAATCCATGAAGCATCACTTCATTTATCAGCGAGAGTTGCTCTGAATTGACACGGCGTATAAAGGGGGTAATTTTGACAGTGGTATTTTCGGGAAAATTTCAGCTTTGATTTGAGAAGCGTTTCGTTAGAACCAGATTGCCATCTTCATCGGCTGTGATAGAAATCAATACACACTTAGTGTGGCTCAGTCAAATGAGAAACAAGCAGTTTGTTTTGCTCTGGTTTGGGGTTTGTAGACAAGTGTTTTATGATGTTTAATCAGTCAGTCAAGGATTTCACCATCGCAGAAATTAACGCAAAATCGAGTAAACACCATGATATTTTTGTTTTTTCCAGATTTTATTCAGATTGGGGCCAGAGTCTGGGTTTGCGATTTTGGCAATTAAAATAAATTAACTAATAAATTAAATTAAATTTGTAGATTTGTATCATAAACTGTACCGTATATTCAGGGACAGTGGTAGCTCAAGCTCTGGGTTGTTGATCGGAAAGGTCAAGGTTCAAGCCTCAGCACTGCCAAGCTGCCACTGTTGAGCAAGGACCTTAACCCTCTCTGGTTGTATCATAGCTGCCCCTGAGCTCTGACCCCAACTTCATCAACTGGAGAAAAAAATTCCACTGTAATGTATATGTGGTGGTGATAAAGGCTTCTTTTTCTGTGGTATAATAGTAAACACACTGAAACCTCTCACTGGCCTCACAGTTTAATATTTTGTTCCTCTTTTCCCTCATATATTACTTCATATGTTGTCAGTAAGCCCATGAATATTAATGAACATTGCAGGTCATGAATATTAATGACTGAGCTGAGAGAGCTGGAGAGAGGCGAGACGAGCGTTGTACAATTACTTGTTAAAAATATAGACTTGTTTTTAAGTAAGAATCATAGACTGTAAGAGGAAAAAAGCCTGAAAGTAATGCAGCGTAACAGTTTTTAGAGGAGAATATCACAAAGAAAACAATTTCTGTCCGAGATTTTGAGGAAGGCTTCCTGAATAATGACACTTTAATGAAAAAACTGTTTATACGGGACAGTGGAATCCAGTTTCAGGGATCATCTTGCTGAAATGTTTGGAAGTTATGCCTACGTTTAGCTCCAGAATTATTGGCACCCTTATATGAAATAAAGTCTTTGTGGTTAATTAGCTTAATATTGCACTGTATATATGTGAAAATTCTGCCCTTTTTTACTTGTAGATATTAAATACTATGTTTGTTCTATACATTTTTGTTCCGTATATACTATATATTCTTACAGTCTCCTGGTGATCCAACAGCAGGATCCCGCGCTCTCATTGCCATGGCCCAGGTTCGGTTCCCATTCAGGGCGCTAACCCAGCCACTGAAGAGTTAACTCTCCCAATCCCAATCCCGAATTAAATAGAAGGGTTGCGTCAGGAAGGGCATCCGGCGTAAAACCTGTGCCAAATCGAAACATGCGCACCAAATGATACGCTGTTGCGACCCTAAACAGGGAGCAGCCGAAAGAACATATATTATATATTCTTCCTTTTTTTAATGGCACCCCTGGAAATTCCTATGAAGTATGCAAGGAACACACTTCCCTGTGTAATTTTACTTTAACTTCACATGGGACTCTTAAGATTCATGACTTCCTGTTACACCTGGGGTATAAGTATGATGTTACACAGAGGCCCGGTCAGCTTAGTCGTTCATCATCATGGGGAGGATTAAGAAAGTGTGTAAACAAAAACAGTGAAATTAAGCAAGGGTGTTAATAATTCTGGAGCTGTAATTAGACTAGTGGATTGTGTACATTTTTGCCTTTTGGATAAGTAAATATTTAATACACGAGCCATGTGCACATTTCTGATTATTACAGGAAGTCCTGCTGTGCCAGTAAAAAAGATTATTAGAGTGTCTTTCTTGTCTGCATGCTCGGCGAGTCTCATTTTTAAAGCCGGTATGTCATGCCATAGTCATGACATTAATATTCTGCTCATATTCAAGGGCAGCACTGGAACCCTGCTCATGCGGGATCTCGTACACACGTCATGTCTTCAGACACAAAGCCGTCTGTGTCCGGGTCTCTCCCCGTACTTACGCATTCCAGACAAGCTTTAGAAACAGGAGACGTTGCGGACAGGCCAGCCGACTGGATCGATACAGCTTCATCTGAGGAAGAATCATTTTCTCTCAGAGGAAGTCTCTCCTGTGTACAGCTGAGGTGTAAGGAGTTATTTGGTTAACCAGTCAAATTGACATGGAGTTGTAGTCTATTAGTTTCTACACACGTCACAGTTTAGAAAGTCGTTCTGGAGGAAGAGAGATGTGAGGAGTCGTCGTTGCTCTGTGGGGCTTTCTTCTCACACATAACTGACGCTTGGGTTTGTTTTTTTTTTTTTTTTTATTTTACTGTAGCTGGAAAGATATTGAAGGAGGCAGGAGCTCGAAGTTGGCACAAAACATTTACCACCATGCCTCAGGAAATGACTCTGTGTAAAGGCAGCTAGTGCTCAAATATGGCTTTAATATTTCTTGTATTATTATTATTGTTGTTATTATTATTATTATTATTATTATTTCTGTAGATTTTTAATGTATACTATTGTTTTTTTTTTAGCTTTTCATTATTATTTCTGTAAACAGATTTATGAATAATTATTAGAATTCTAATTTTTAATTAGAACAATTTACAAATTATTTATATTTCTATGTTTTAGGGTCTATTATTATTATTATTATTATTATTATTAGTAATGATTAATAGTAGATTTTTTTGAATATATAAATACTTTTATTGTTTAAACATACAAATTATGTTTATTTATTTGTTTTGGATTTTATTATTATTATTATTATTTATGTAAAACTAGAAACAGATTTTTAAATACATAAATAGTGCACAATTTCTGTTTATTTATATATATTTTTGGAGTCTTTTATTATTATTTCTGTAAACAGATTTATAGAAGAATAATTATTTTTAATTAGAACAATTTACAAATTATTTACGTTTCTATGTTTTGGAGTCTAATATTGTTATCATTATTATTAGAAGTAGTGTTTTTTTTTGAATATATAATTATTCTTTCATTATTAAAAAATACAAATTATGTTCATTTATTTGTTTTGGGTATTATTATTATTATTATTATTATTATTATTATTATTATGCTTCATCTTTTATTATTAATTCAGTATAACTATATATTATTTATTCTGTATAACGTTTTAAATATATAAATACAAATATATATTAATTTAAAATAAATATAATTCATTTAAATTTATTTCTGTGTTTATATTTGGTTTTATACCACAGCTCATTCTGGAGTTGAGCTCTGGATTCATTTTATACGACCTCGTTAACTTTAACATAAATTTATATCAGTGCATCTCGTTTTCTAACGTGTTACCGTTTCTATGGCAACAGCTTAAGTGCATGCTGGATACTGGACGTTGGACGTTATCTAAAATAATAAACTCCAGTCTCCAGTGTCAGTGCTTTGTCAAATACAGAAGTTTCCAGATGTGTGTTCAGGACTGAGGAATTAATTTCAATTCAATTTATTTGAATTGCTTTTTTCGGGTTTCTCAGTAACACGACAAGCACGTTTTTGTCAACAAAAAGTTTAAAAATGATGTTCATTATTGCGTTTAATTGTGTCATTATCATCGGTAAGTCTCTGTGGTCTACAAATATAATCCATACGCTGTGTTACAGGCTGCCCTGGGGTATGTTATTTCCATATAACCGCATGACCTGCCATATGATCTTATGATGTAGACACGCCACAGTGTTAGAGTCCGATGCCGAAACACGTGATGCCAAAACACGTGATGCCTCACATGTAGTACACAGTGCAGAATTTGATGTAGTATGTATCTAGTTATTAACCCTCTGTTTGTCTGTGTGTGTTTTTGTCCCTCAGGTGTATTTGGAGAGGTTGTTAACCTACGCTGAGATTGATATCTGTCCTGCTAACTGGAAGAGGATCGTACTGGGAGCCATCCTGTTGGCATCTAAAGTGTGGGACGATCAGGCTGTGTGGAACGTGGACTACTGTCAGATCCTCAAAGATATCACTGTAGAGGACATGTAAGTGTGTGTTTGTGTGAGAGAGAGGGAGAGAGAAAGAGATAATTTGATCCAGATTCAGTCACAGAGCTAAACGACTGTTATACATGACAGCGCTTGACTGGTGTAGGAACGAGGAATTACAGTAATTATAAAAACGCCTCACACGCTCCTCACACTCTTAATTAGCACTTGAGCAATTTCCTGAAAGCTCTGTCTTGTCAGTCGTGACCCCTCGTTAGAGTTAAAGGCGGTTAGGATGTCAGGATCGAGCCTGATTTCCCTCTGTATTTATCAGCCTCCATGGTGTTCCCTATCATTTAGCAGCGATGACCGCTCGTGACTCACAGTGCTGATGAATTCAGACTTTCATTTTTGGCTGCAGGTAAAATCACTGGTATATATTAACGCATCTGAGTTATAGGTTCTGTTCCTGGAGTAACAGCCGATGTGCAGTTTGCTCAGCAGTCTCTCCATGTCATGCAATAGATAAAAGCAGTAAGATCTAAATTTACATCCTAATGCTCAACCACACACACACACACACACACACACACACACACACACCCCAGATCACTTTGAATGATCATTTAAACAGCATAAAAAATATCTTAAGGGACTCATTACACAAAGCAGAGATCCTGATTATTCACAAGGCACAGAACACTGATAATTTTTTCAATTACTTAATGCCCCAAAGTGTTTTTTATTCCTTTTTACATCACAGCAATTTACCCATTTTTATTTATTTATTTTTTTAATTAATTCATGTATTTTTATTTTTTTTAATTCATTAAAAATCCTTTTATTTTATTTTATTTTATTTTAAAGCAGCCTTTTCATGTCATTGAGTAAAATTGCAATGGAAAAATGTTCTGAAAACTTCTGAAAATGTTAAATAACGGTCTTCTTTAAGAAAAGTTCATCAGCTATTTTTTCTTTCTCATTTATAACATCACATTAATTTACTTATTATAATATTATTTTGATTATTACTGTTAGCCATGCAAGTGTACGTGTAAGTTGTTGCTATAGAAACGATAACGTATTGAAACGAGTGTATTAATATTCCAAACCTGTGGTGTGTTTTACTCCTGGAACCTTAAGTGCTGCTGCTATAGAAAATAAATCAGGATGTTCTGACCAATCAGAACGGAGAATTCGATTGGAGATACCGGTCAATGTTTAGGTTTTTCCAAACACAGGATTTCTTTAACACTTTTATATTCTGTGGCAGAAGAGACATTTTAGATTGGCTGACTAGTGCAAAACACACATACACACACACACACACACACACACACATACACACACACACACACACCTGTCAGAGCAACACATTGACTTGGCTCCTGCAGGACTGATCGGTTTAGTCAGAATATAGTCTTTCTCTGCCTGTCTCCATCTTACTCTCTCTCTTTTTGTTTCTCTCTCCCTCTCTCTTTCCCTTTCTGTCTCTCTTTCTGTTTCTCTCTCCTTCTGTTGGTCTCTATCTTTCTCTTTCTCTTCTTGTCTCTCTCTCTCCCTCTCTCTGTTTCTCTGTCTCTCTCTCTCCGTTTCTCTGTCTCTCTCTCTCCTTCTCCCTCTGTTTCTGTCTCTCTGCCTCACTCTGCCAATCTCTCTCTCTCTCTCTTCCTTTCTGTCTCTTTCCCCCTCTCTCCCTCTCCCTCTCCCACTGTCTCTGTATCTCTCTCTCTCTCTCTCTCTGGGTGTTTAGGAACGAGTTGGAGAGGCAGTTTCTGGAGCTGCTGCAGTTTAACATCAACGTGCCATCGAGTGTGTATGCGAAGTACTACTTTGACCTGCGCTCGCTGTCTGAGGCCAACAACCTGAACTTCCCTCTGGAGCCTC
>NC_080710.1:28028279-28043279 GCF_019097595.1 Hemibagrus wyckioides | reverse complement strand
CTCGTTTCAGATTCAAACACCAAGCAATACAGACGTGGACACTTCTCCTCAAACAGATGTTTCATATCTCTTTTTGTTTTATTTTCACGAGTGAAGGTTGCAAAATGAGTTCCTATTATTATTTTTTATTATTATTATTATTTTGAGTGCTGATTTAAATGTTCTATTAAATTGTTCTACAGTTTGCTGTGTTTCCCCGCAACAAGTCATTTTATCATCTCCAAAAAAGTCTAGCCAAGCCTTTAAACTCTTATCTCTTAACCATCCACAGAGCAGACAAAACACATTACTTTTATTATTAATAAGATCAGCTAGAAACAGTTCTTCCACCAGTGTAGAAGAAGAAGAAGGCCCGGTTCGTCACATTCTTTTCTTCACATGTCCTGGCTTAGGAAGTTGTCGTCAGGGTACCGTGTGTACTCGGTGTTAACAGTAAGATTTGGTTGCTAAGCAACATGACAGGGCAAAAAGATATTTTGTTCTGTGGACAGAATGGTGGCTGAAACGGTTTAATGGTTCCATTTTGGTGGATTAATACAGAATTCAGTCACAGCTGTGTCTGTGGGAATATATTAGCTTTGATTGGGTCTCAGAGTTTTAGAAAGGAAGTGTATTTGTTTTATAGCGGGTTCATTAATGAAGCATTTTTTTTCCCCCTCCAACATCTGAGATCCACTGCCTGGTTATTTCACCCAGTTTGTGACTTTCTTTTGTGGAAACCTGGCTGCAATTTCTTTATAAACCAGTTTTTCTAGAGTATCATATATAAAAATATATTATTCAGAAAAAAAATCAGAAAACTACCAAATCTGGAAAAAAAAATCAACAGCAAATAAGATTATTATTATTATTATTATTATTATTATTATTATTATTATTATTATTATTATTATTATAAAAAATATTATTATTATTATTATTATTATTTGGTAAACAATTTTTTATTGCGCTTTTTTAAGTGCGATAAATTTAAATCTGTGTTAAATCTGTATTCGGAAAGGAAGCCAGATAATTCAGAAGAACTAAATTTAACTTAAATAAATAAATAGTATCAAATGGTGAAAATTATTAGTTATTTTTATTTATTTATTTAATTTTATTTTTTATTTTCTTTCAAGGTCATACAGCCGGTGGCATTGCGTAATCACCCACGCTTTTCATTTACCTCTGACATTTGCTTTTTTTGGCTTCTTTTCTTTTTTCTTTTTTAAACCAGTTACACATTTCTAATAGTCTTGACATTACAGCATAGTGTTTTAAATATATAATAATAATAAGTTGGCTATTTTCCATTTATTTTTTTCCTTTTTTTTAACCGTGATCTCTGTCTATTTTCACAAATATTCAAATATTTATTTAATAATACTATTCATTCTTCACCTAGAAATGAGAGCCTGGTATTTTTCTTCTTCTTCTTCTATACACACCAACCAGCTCAGCTTTTTAATGATTTTCAAATCATTAAATGATAATTCTACCTTTTTTTTTTTTTTTTTTAAATACAAATAATTATATAGATAGATATATAAAAAAAAATTTGTACAGTGTACATACTGTGTTCGGGTAAAGATCGTAGTTTAAATATAATGCTGAGATATTTATGAGAAAGTCAGTATTCATCTCATCGTTTAATCATAATAAATCAGGGGGTGATGATGAGGATGATGAAGGAGTCCATGGTCAGTTTCAGGCATGAGAAGAGAGAAAGAAAAGATTTTTTATTTTTATTTTTTTATTTTTTGGGATGATAAAGTGACTGAATTTGCTTTTCTGGAGTTTGTTCCTATTATTTTGCCGTCACGCAGAGCTCCACAGCGAGGCATCGTGCTGAAAGTAAGCGCGCTCTGCCGGATTTTTTCTTCTCTCTCTCTCTCTCTCTCTCTTTTTTTTTTTTTTTTTTCTCCCTTCCTTTATTTTTTCTCCCCTCCCTTTGTGGACTTTGCAATAGCATTGCTTTTTGTCATTCCTTTTGTGTCAAAACATAAAAAGCAATTCTAGAGAAATGGTTGATATTTATCTCACTATTGTTTCTTTTATTGCTACTATTGATTATAAATTGTTCTTTTCTGTAATACATTTCTGTCATCAATACCAGGAAAAAAAACACAAAAAAAAAAAAGTTGTGTATTTTCAGAAGTCTTACTTGTGAACTGTAGGCCTTTGTGTGGTGCATGCTGTTCGGAGCTTGCACTGTCAATCGGTAAATTAAAGGAATTTATTGATTTTTAACTTAAAATGACTTTTTTAAATGCCATCTAACTCTATATAAAGGAAGATTCTTTTTTTTTCCTCTAATAAAATGACTGATGTACCTTCTGGGATTTCTGTCAGTTTCCAGGCTTTTTGCACTTTTTACTGAATTGGAAACTGATAGAAATCACAAAATAGTGAATAAAACCAAGAGGTCATGAGGAACGCTGAACCTGATGCTACCACAAGGATGGCGGTGACACGTGTGCGAGTCCTGTACCTTACACAATCTTAACTCTTGCTGATTTTAAGAATTTGAGTTCCTCTCTAATTACATTTCCAGCATTTGGCAGACGCCCTCATCCAGAGTGACTTACATTTTATATCATTTTATACAGCTGAGGGTTAAGGGCCTTGCTCAGGGGCCCAGCAGTGGCAGCTTAGTGGACCTGGGATTCAAACTCGCAACCTTCTGCTCACTAGGAAATAAATAGCCAAAAAAATCAAATAAACACCTTAGCGCATATCGTATCTAGTTCTTGCCCATATTAAAAACTTTCTCTGAAGACATTTTGTCTGGTACGAGTGCAATTTTAGTCTCTGTAGTAAACAAAAAAGTTGGCATTTAGTTTCAATCAATAATCATTGAGTTGTAGACTTGGAGAATTTTGTGGAAGCTCCACCTCCTGTTCATCTTAAGCCAGATTTCATTTGTTTTCATAGTTTGATTAATGTGCAAATTCAATTTCCTTGAAATAATTTAGTTTTTAGTTTGGATGGATGGATGGATGGATAAATGAATGGACAGATGGATAGATGGAAGGATATAAGGATGGACAGACGGATGAATGGATCGATTGATGGACGGATGAATGGATCGATTGATGGACGGATGGATGGATAGAACGATGGATGGACGGACGGATGGATGGATGGATTTATTAAAATAATCAATGACTGCATGGTGTGATGGGTATTTTCTATTTATTACATATACTTTTCATCCATTTATAGTTGCTTCTAATGCAGTTGAACATCCGCAATAATTATCAATTACACTCATTTTAAAAAGCGCTTAATATGGGCAAGTGCCTGTGGAAGGCGTTACTGTAGAAAATATAATAGACCAAGGGTTTTCATATAAACCTTTCATCTGTCACGCAGTCGGAACTACTGTCAGAGCCGCTCTTATAGGAAATTAATCAGCGCCTTCTGACCAATCAGCATGCACCAGTGCTGCGGTATAAATGTTATATAATACTCTTTCTCCTCTGAATAAACAACAATCAGGATTTATTGTACACAGTCCCCATTTACTGCTTTTCTAAATTAGTCTCCGTCTGCTGTGAGCCACACACACACACACACACACAAGGATGTAATTCATTCTGCTGTACCATTGCCCTGCAGTGATTTGTTACATACTGTGATACACTTTTTCCTTGCCAAGGGAAACAGCTGTCAGAAGCTTTATTAAGCCGTACACTCACCTGTTTCCTTTGGCAAACGTTTCTCACTAATAAATGAGTAACCACTCTATGAATAACACAGTGGAGCATTTCTAACTGTCTTTATGTGATATTTAACACCAGCACCAGTAACCAGTCCAACCATTATACCGTTAACGCTACCAGTTTACATTTCGGACATCGTTTATCCGTTCGTTTGTTCGTTCACACACACATTCATTCATGTATTCAATCACTGACTCATTCATTTATGTATTCATTCATTTATTCATTTATTCATTCACTCACTCATTCACTCACTCTCTCATTCATTTATTCACTGATTAATTTATCTATTTATTCAGTTATTCAATCACTCACTCATTCACTCACTTATTCATTCACTCACTCATTCATTCAGTAATTCACTCATTCATTCATTTATTCAATCACTCACTCATTCACTCACTTATTCATTCATTCATTCATTCATTCCTTTATTCACTCACTCCATTCATTCATTCATTCAATCCTTCATTTTTCTTTGTTATCCAGGTCAGGGTCTGAATCTATCTCAGGAATGACAGGAGTCCATTGCACAGGACTACGCACGTACACATCCACACACTCATTCACACCTAGGAGTGATTTAGAATAGCCGATCCTCCCTAGCAACATTTTTTTAGGGAGACAGGAGGAAACTGGAGAACTGAGAGAGGGGGAGAGAGAGAGAGAGAGAGAGAGAGAGAACTGAGTGCAGAACAAAAAATCCAAGAGAATTCTAATATGCTGTAAAATATATACATATACACATACATACATACTACCAGTCAAAAGTTTGGACACACCTTCTGATGTTTATTTCTTTCTACATTGTAAAACAATGCTGAAGGCGGCTGAAATCCACAATAATGTTGTTTGAACAGTTGATACTGAGATATGTCTGCTACTGATGCTCTATAAAGCCTTCATAACGCCTCTAATCTGAGGTGCTGTTAATTGGTGATTTCTGAGGCTGGTCACTCTAAATGAACTTCTCCTCTGCAGCAGAGGTCAGTTTTGGTCTTGCTTTACTGGGATGGTCTTCATGTGAGCCAGTTTCATCATGGTGCTTGATGGGTTTTGCAAATGCACTTGACAATACTGTTCTTGCAAGAACTATTCCAGAACACCTGACCTTCGTGTCTTAAAATAACAACTGACTGTTTTTTGTTGTCATTACATATGGATTACTTAAGTCCATGTGTGTTATTTCATAGTTTTGAAATCTCCAGTATTGTTCTAGAATGTAGAAAATAAATCCCTAAACAAAAAGCATTGAATTAGGTGTGTCCAAACCCTTTGACTGGTAGTGTGTGTGTATATATATATATATAATGTGTGTGAAATGCCAGAAAATCCAGCTGTGTGTGTAAGGGGGGGACATCAGAAAAGCCAGCACAGTGTGCATGTGTGTGTGTGCGTGTGTATAGAGTGCATATCTGGGTTTCCTCTGGGTACTCCAGTTTCTTCCCCCAGTCCAATGGCACGTGTTGTAGGCTGATTGGCATCTCGAAATTGTTCGTAATATATGAAAGGCTTTGTGTGTGATTGCACCCTATAATTGGACGTCCTCTACCCAAAGACCTTTGTGACAGGATAAGCTCTGTGTAGGATAAAATGTACAGAAAAAGAATTGATGGGTGAATTAAATTAAATCTATTTGAATGTTTAGTATGCTGTGTCTGGCCACTCATTTACCCTACAATGCAGAAACATTACTGTCTCATCATAGCCAGGCATCTCCATTTCTAAGAGAATTCCTACCAGGTGTAGATCATTTTTAAATAGAGATGTAACTCCTCAGGTTTCCACACGATTTCATAATATTTCACTATTTGATTTTTATTGTTTTATTTTAATCCATAGGGGAATGATTCGGTACTTAACAATACAACAGAATCTTCCATGACAAATATGATGCAGTTCAATTTAGTAACAAATATTTGAATAACACTTATTTCCAGAATCTTGGTTTATGCTACAATTTATTTGTAAATGATAATGACAACAAATGCTGAGCAAATCACCTTGCTTGCCTTTTCTAGTCTTTTTCAATAATAACCGATTTGTCGTCTATTATTTATTTATGATTGTCGCTCCAAATCATTGAAATCATCCAGCTTGCCCTACCCTTGATGTAAAGTACCTGAAGAACCTTTTTGTTGTTAAATTACTCCACTTTTGTAAGCTTTTGTAATTTCTACATTCCATATTTCTCATATAAAACTGATGTCCCCTATGACCTGTCTTTCAAACATTATTACGAATCTAACAGGGGTGTTTTAATGACAATTCCCTCTGTTCATTATTCACCTCTAAGCGTAAACTGACCCAAGCTATCTCAACAATGTTAGCCTGCCGACGTGCCTTTGGTGGGTAAGAATAGCCTCACAATGGAGCTCATGTCTGTGATTTTCTGTTGTCTGAGAACAGTTGTTGTCTAAGCAAGAGAATAGGTAAGATAAGAAGCAGAGGCAGGAGACTAGGCTAGGCCACTCAGTTTCAGTCTGTTTGTAAGGAGCGGTTGCAGTTCTGATGGACCTGTGGGACGCTCAGCTGGAGTGAAATTCAGAGGCAGTGTCTTGTCTAGTGAGCTCTGGACCTGGAGTCATGGGGAGGCAAGGAGCCTCGGAGGCTGTCTTCATCATACTGAATTATAACACCACTATTGTGGGTAGGTGACCAAAAAAATTTAAGTATTAAGTAAAGAAACTTAAGTATTCATAATCTCATCTTATAATTACATGCTATACTTGGTAGAATTAGTAAGTAATAAAAATGCTATTACTTCCATGTTCCTACGTTTTAGATAGATCTAAATGATCCAGATTTCGAATAAATTTGTTAAACATGTCAGACTGAAATTATTTCCATTTTTTCCCCCACTCAAATAATTTATAATATGCAATCAACTTACTGTAGATTCTTCGTGTGTACAATCCTGAAATTTTACTTTACTTCTTTATCTGCTTCATATCTATATCAGTAATCATGTTTATATAAAAATAACAAATGAAAAACCCTTAAAATGTCTTCTTTGCTCCTGTAAGGATTCTAGGTAGAACCCTAGACAAGAACATTTCCATATCTAAAGAGTTTCCAGTTAAAACCCATTTAGAAAGGATAGAAATTCTTGTGGAACAATTTTTATAGATATTCCAAAGAAACCTTTATAGTAGCTACCATTGGGATAAATTGAAATCAGGGATATTAAAGGTTCTTTGGTTTGTCTCTCTGGAGGAACCTTTTTGATCCTGTGTAGAACTCTGAAAGAGTGTATTTCCATACACCTTTAGGTAACCTTAATAAACCACCAAAAGAGTTGTAGGTTCTGACATAATGCTTGTACAAGTTGATGCCTGACTTGTTGATTTCTTTCTCTTCCAGGGAAGGTCTGGCTGGTTCTAACGGTCTTCCTGCGTATATCAGTCTTGTTCTTGGCTGGTAATCCGCTCTACCAGGACGAGCAGGAGAGATTTGTATGTAACACTATCCAGCCTGGCTGTGCCAATGTGTGTTACGATATATTTGCCCCCCTGTCACTGTTCCGCTTCTGGCTGGTCCAACTTACCTCCATTATCCTGGTTCATGTTGTGTTTATTGTCTATGTGATCCACAAAGTTACACCCAGCCTACCTCGTCCTGATGCATCTAACAGAATGAAGTTTAGGTCTTTCTATAAGATTAAACAGGAACCTTTCCATGAAACATCTCTGCCAAAGTCTAGTGTAAAAGCAGGTATGAGATGGCTGCCTTGTTTCGCAGGAGTCTACGTCTTTCAACTTTTGGTCCGGATCCTTCTAGAAGCTGGTTTTGGGGCAGCGCATTACTATCTGTTTGGGTTCTACACCCCAAAACGCTTCATCTGTCAGCATGCTCCTTGCACCACCATGGTGGACTGCTATATATCCAGACCCACTGAAAAGACCATCATGCTGAATTTCATGCTGGGGTTGGCTGCCCTGTCCCTCCTTCTGAGCCTGTTTGATCTCATCTGTACCATTAAGCAGTCGGCAAGGCATAGGAGCAAGAAGAAGATGATGGTGGAGAACATGTATGAGGAGGAAGGATACTTTCTGGCAGAAAGTGGAGCCACTGGGGTCGACTTTGGTGACCCCGAACATCAAGCCTTTCTGGTCAATGGAAGCTTCCGTAAGAGAATTAGCAAAGCTTGCATGGGTAATGATGCCTCCATGCATTTAGAAGGCAAAGGTCATCCAGGTATCCCTTGTGGAGGAGTCCCTGTAGGTATAAATCTTGGTGTACCCAGTACTATCGGGGGTAACGGAGCTGGTTGTTACCCAGTCGTGGGGGACGAGGTAACAGAGCGAGAGGGCAGTGAGGTGGCACTGTGTCCATCTGAGCCAGTAGGCACACCCAGGTCCATACGAGTTAACAAGCGTAGTCGCCTCAAACCCATGCCGCCTCCCAGACGGGACAAGCCACCAAGCGAAGGGCTGCTGGATAGTTCTGGACCAGTGACGGCTTGTGAAACGATATCAGGACAGTACATGTTGGGGGATATAAGTACTGACAGTGACCTGATGTCCACTGGGGGAGACGGATATGAAAAAAGGTCAGAATGGGTGTGAGGGTCTGGATCTCATTGGATCTTAATCTTATTGGAGGCACATTGGGGTTTACACCAAAACAAAATGCATTCAAAGACAGTTGAAAAGGTTATTTTGTTCTGAGCGACTAATGAAATGTCATTAAACAATAAAATCCTGATATCTTTGACCTTTGGATAAGATGGGACCTTGAAAGGCTGTCACTTTTGTTTTGAAGAATTTACTCAATTATGCAAATGGTACATTGTATGTTTGAATAGTGAGGGACCAGAAACAAAGGTCTTAAAATGTTTGAAGACAAGGTGACTCTAGGTAGCTCTTCTGTTTTGAAGTCTCTGTGGAATGCTACCCTTTGCAGCTCAGCCACGACCTTCACATCCACCTGTTGCTTCTGTTTGTATTAGCCCACACGGCTTCTCTAAACACTAAACGGAGGTCATCCTTGACATGTCTTGACCTGGCTGTGTGCGTCACGCTGAGAGATCATTCTAAAAGCATGTTGGTGAAGTCCACCAATGGCCTATAAAGGTTGAAACTGACATACAGTCCCCAAACTGAAGAAGACCGAATTAGCGATCAACAATTGTGTTGTACCTAGTCCATACAAACTTTTTCTTTCATTATTAGCATTGATATGTGACATTTTCTTTTGAGACCAGTGAATATGTCTAGATACTAAAGACCAGGAATCCCCCAGCCTGAGTGCCAGGCAGAACAATTAACGTCAAAGCCTGGATTTATATTTATGGAGGCGGCTTGTCACAATATATTCAAAGACCCAAAGGGATTTGAGGCTGGAACTTTAGAGCATATACAAACACTTAAAATAGTGCACCACAATCCAATGAAACATGAGATCTGATGACGCCTGACACAACGCAACCTCTCGGTACTTTTCACCTCTATAGCTAAATTAACTTCAGCCTGCTGCTGTCATCCTCCTGTCTTCTGTCCTCGGTCAGACCACTGGTTCATGAGGATTGGCTAGCGTTGAGCTTGATTGAGACTACGTAAATGACACCTCAATTTTCCCATCACTCTGAAAACGACTCAACTCATTGTGCTCTATATACATATCCAAAATTACATCAGATTTTTTATCTTAATTCATGGTTATATTTTACCACAGAAGAACCAGTAATGAATACAGGAACTGTAAAGATGTCCATTTGCTTGAATTTTGTGTCTTTGAATTGATTTTTTGGTTTGTTATAATGTAATGGAAAATTGTGGTACAGAATAAATCAGTCTATAATTTAAAAAAATATGGTTGGTTCGTTCATATTCTTTGAAAATACTTTTGGAAGCCATCCATCTGTTAAGCCAGGTTTAGCGTTCGAGCTTTTTAAGCTTTGGCTTCTGAGATGTTTTAGCACTTTTTTATACAAATGAATAGAAATGGGGAAAAAATACATAATAGCCATAAACTGCCATTCCCTCACCAGCCTCTTTGAATCAAAAAGACTTTCCCACATCTGATTAACTTTATTTCCCAGAAGCCAAAAAATGGAATTTGTGCCTGTTTTGTTGTCTTCAGCACTGAATTCACATAACACTATACACATGCTGTATCAACATCACACAATTGTCACCCAAATGAGGATGGGTTCCCTTTGAGTCTGGTTCCTCTCAAGGTTTCTTCCTCATACCATCTAAGGGAGTTTTTCCTTGCCACAGTTGCCTCAGTCACCTCAGGCTTGCTCACTTGGGATAACATCTAGGACTGTCTGTCTGTCTGTCTGTTCATATGTTTGTTGTTTTCTTATGTGGTTTCTCATGTAAAGCTGCTTTGAGACAATGCTCTTTGTTAAAAGCACTATACAAATGAATTGAATTGAATTGAATTGAATGTCCCCACTCCACAGTGGTGGTTAATATAAAGCTCACATGAAAGAAGACACTCAGGGCTTTAATAATTTTTTTCATAAGTGTTTCTGTTTTTACCTAGCCTACTAGGGGCAATATATTCATAGAAAAGTTCTGGAAAAAATCCCAAACAGTTTATTTTCCACACAAAGGTTTCTCTCTTCAAAGTAAATGTTGATATCAAACCCATTTCTGCTCAATAAGATGCTCCAAGTGCTTGTTCATAAGCGGTTAAAATTGACTGTGTAACATTATCCAACGGCGGGAAAAACACACGTCTAAAACACACCGGAAGCCAACAGAGTCCTGACTTATTTTATATAAGACCCACAGCCAGAACATCCTTCATTAGTATATACTGATTAAAAATGTCCCCACAATCTGTAGGCAGATTGGAACACTGGTGTACTGGAAATCACAGTCAATGGTTTCTATCAGTCCATAATACACCAAAGACATACACTGAGTATCATGTCATATTGTAACTAGAACGAATCTCCTGAATATACCAAATAGTACACCATTTCAAGGGAAATGATTTATAATCACTCTATCTGGTGTCACTGAGATGATTATGGGTTCTCTTCTGAAGTTTGTTCCTCTCAAGATTTCTTTTTAACTCATCTCAGGCAGTTTCTCCTCAGTACTGTCACATCTGGCTTCCTCATTATGAATAATTTTACATTAAAAATGTTATCGTTTATATACTGAATATTTATATATAAATACATGTCTGATGTTAAAAGTGCTATACCAATAACTGACTGTTGCTCCCGATCATGTTTAACCCACTCTTCCATTAATGGAGACCATCATAGGACTAGATCTGATCAGATATTATTTAAGTGATGGATCGATCATTCTCAGCACAGCAGTCACTCCTGTTTTTGGCTTAAATTTTACAGAACTGTTAGTCCCATGTGCTACATATGAGATTTCGTTATTAGCACAGCTTTGTATACGAGTGATCTAAATGAAGCTTGACACCAGACTGACACCAGATCAGACTCGTGTCAAACCCAAACCCAAAAAATGAGTCAGTTTTGTTGACCAAAAACACATCAATTCATTTTAAATGAATGTGTTCATTTAATGCCCTTTATCTGAATATATATATATATATATATTAACTTTTTCACATTTTGTAATTTTAAAAAACCTGGAACTAAAAAAGGCTTAATTGGAAAGAGACCGTTGCAGCATGAATGTTTTAGCTTGCTAACTTAAGAATTAGGTCTCAGCAGTAGCCAAGTTTATGACCCTGTGTTTATTGCTCTGCTTTGTGCTTTAACAAGATATTGGGTGAGATTCAAAGCATTTCATTTAAATATGGTCCACAAAGCTTTAATTTACATTTCTGTAATCAGTCGCTGGATAAAAAACTTTTTAAAACATGTAATAATAATAATAATTAATAAATAAATAAATAAATAAATAAATAAATAAATCTCGCTGTAAAACTGGTTCCTGGTGATTTGACAGTTTTAATGATTATTTTATTTTATTTTATTTTATTTTATTTTATTTTATTTTATTTTATTTTATTTTATTTTATTTTATTATTTATACCAATGTAAAGGTTCCTCATATCATTTTAACTTCTCACTCTACCTGGATGATGTTTCATGGTTTAAAGGTTCTTCTGTGTGATATTCTTGTGTGATGATCCTGCTCTTCAGTCTGACTGCAAAGAAAAAAAAGAAAGCACTAAAATATTTAGCATTTGTGATTATCGAGATTTAGGATTCAGTCAATTACACTATATACCTACACTGGATCAAACCAGTGGCCTATTAGAAAATAATAATCAAATGCTGGTGAAATGCGTAATAGTAATTGAAAACTTTCCTTTATAAATCTTTTTTGCCCTCTTATAACATCCCACCAAAATACACTGGGTTGTATGGATTGGTGTAATTTATACTCTCCTGCCCTCTGGTGGAGAAATGAGTTAATGCAGCTTACAAACTCAGAATAAATCGATATACTGTATATCCTAAAATAATTTGTGTAGTAATGTCATTATAGCATACGTTTATTGCTCTCTGGTGATCAATTATAGACAAGAAACTTCCAAAATAAAATAACTATAATGCCATTATTTATAGCTACACCAATCAGGCATAACATTATGACCACTGACAGGTGAAGTGAATAAGACTGATGATCTCCTCATCATAGCACCTGTTAGTGGGTGGGATATATTAGGCAGCAAGTCAACATTTTGTCCTCAAAGTTGATGTTAGAAGCAGGAAAAATGGACAAGTGTAAGGATTTGAACGAGTCTGACGAAGGGCCAAATAGTGATGCCTAGACGACTGGATCAGAGCATCTCCAAAACTCTTGTTGGGTGTTTCTGGTCTGCAGTGGTCAGTATCTATCAAAAGTGGTCCAAGGAAGGAACAGTGGTGAACCGGAGACAGGGTCATGGACGGCCAAGGCTCATTGATGCATGTGGATCCGATCCAACAGACGAGCTACTGTTGCTCAAATTGCTGAAGACGTTAATGCTGGTTTCAGTAGAAAGGTGAAAGAATACACAGTGTATGATGGGTCAGGGCTGTTTTGGCAGCTAAAGGGAGGGGGACTAACACAATATTAAGCAGGTGGTCATAATGTTATGCCAGGTCAGTGTATATTGCTGTGAATTTTCGCAAGATATACCAATCACGACAACCAGACAAAAATGTTCATTTCCTCTCCCAGTGTTCTGCTAGTTCATCATTAGCATTGTGATTTCACCGAAAAGAGATTTGACCAGAGATTGTTTGCACAAAATATTAGAAGGACAGAACTGCGCTGGAGAAGAGATTGTGAGACTCTAAGGATAAGAATCAGCTTAGGCAGACCTTGTTAGGGCTGTCTGGATCAGGCGATGATCAAGCATTGTGATGTAGCAAGAGACTTTTCCTTTTGTTTTGTTTTGTGTTTTAATCCTGATTATAAATACCCACTGTAACAAACCATCAGGGCCCTTCCTCTGTCATGTTTCACGAAGAGCACCGGGTCCTAAATTGTGAACCTTTTCTTTTACACATGTGGACTAAAATGTGTTTGATGATATTTTCCTTACTAAAATCACTAATGAAATGAGGAACAAAAAGCCATCACACAGTGACTCTGGAGGAAGACGCTCCGATGACGTCCCTCTTCTGCCTCCTACACTGTGATGAATTCGGGTGTTCAAGGCTGCTGCTGGAGCTCAAGAGAAGAGGATTGTTCCTCCTTTAGATATTCTCCTTACTCTGACATTCAGCAGCACAGAGAGCTTACTGTACTCACACGCCTGAAACCACATTATACACCATCGTGACTTATTCACTTCACATCCTATTCATTTCGCTATGAAGCTTAAATAAATGTTGTTTTTTATGGATAATGGTGCAGTGAGAAGGGTGTCAGGTGTAGTGTTGGAGCACTGTCAGATATTTAACCATTTTTACCAGGACGCCTGTGTTCCAGTCAAATGGAAACCAACAAATGAATGATGTTCTGGCTGTGAGTCTGATATTTCAGACTTCAGTGTGGTTTAGATGTGTGTTTTTCCCTCTGTTGGATAACTTTACACTGAATTTTACTGGTTGAAGATAAACACCTTCAGATTTTTGATGACTGGAGCGTCTCAGAGAGCAGAAATGGGTTTGATATCAACATTTACTTTGAAGATAGAAACATTTGTGTGTGTGGGGGGGGGGGTGTTGGGGGCCTTGCTTAAGGGCCCAACATTGCTGGGGTTTGAACCCCAATCTTCCGGTCAATGACCCAGAGCCTTAACCACTTGACCTACCACCGCCACTGGAACCTTTTTATAAATATATCGCTGCTAGTAGTTTGAGGGAAAACAGAAATACTTATGAAACACTACAAATTCTTAAAGTTTTAATGTCTACTTTCATATGAGCTTCATATCAACCACCACTTTTGAGTGGGACATGAACATAAACGCAACAAAACAGGAGCAAATTCCATTTATTGGGCTCTGGGAAAAAGAATAAAATGTTCATGTGATGTATATTTGTGTTACAGGTTATACTCTTTCCCAAATCTCAACGATCTGTTGTGATCTGTCAATAATCGCAATGATGTGCAATATTATTCAGGGCAAAGCATGCTCTCATGGGGTTTTTTTCCCACTTTACAGACCATCACAGGTAGAAGAGACAGCAAAAAAAATATATATCCAGGAGCCTATAAACAGTTCTGTATTGAGCAGAATGGATTTTTGTGTACCCTGGGATAGACTCCAGGTTCCCTGCATCCCAGTAGGATAAGAAGTGTAAAGGATGGATGGAATAATTTGTCTAATCAAGCTCTCTGCCTCACTGACTGGGGGAACTGGGGACCAGTAATCAGAAGGTTGTGAGGTCCACTAAGCTGCCAGTGTTGGCCCCCTGATCAAGGCCCTTATCCCTCAATTGCTCATTTGTATAAAATGTGATGAAATGCAAGTCACTCTGGATAAGGCGGTCTGCCCAATGCCAGAAAATGTAAATGTATGAATGAATACAGGATAACCGATTAAAACTTTCACCTCTACCTTAAACACACACTCATAACCTGTAATAGGAAGCATAACATCACTAACTTAACCTCCACTGCTGCCCTCTTGTGCCTATTAAGTTTACTTCACTCTCCTCAGTCGCAGTGTTTAGTTCAATAGTGAAGGAGTCATTAGAGAATGAATCGACTCTTTTAAATGAACACTTCAATTTGTTTATTTGGTTAAATGATCATGAATATGCCTTCTTCCCTCCAGTGAAAATTTTAAAAGCGGCACTCTCACTCTCGATTCAGATCAAGTATCGCTGTTTAATAACAAACAAATAGTCTCGAGCATCAAAACCATCCCCACATGCCACTGATTTGTGTGAATTAGCACACTT